>NC_068363.1:61989672-62281743 GCF_020536995.1 Dreissena polymorpha
AATTCTAACATGGCACGCGACTTGTTTTCTAGAGACTAAGAAGAAAATCAAGTGTGGGTTATTCTGCAATAACTTATGGGCGGAGCTTAATGTTTCGAAAATAGTTCCGAATAAATAAAAAAAATATTGCAGTAAAATGCACGTGCTAAAACCTGCCCTAAAAGAAATGTAATAAATGTAGCATGAATATAAATGTAATGAAACAACAAATTGTATATTTGGTGATAAGTGGCATAATCACACCTACAAAGAATGTTGTTGGTTAGGAAGCGTAATTCAGAAACATTTATAGCATGTCAGCTTTTCAGTAGCATCAATAAACGTGACGTCATTAAGTTTCTACGATTGTTGTTTTCAATGAAAGTGACGTCATTTGCAAAATATTTATGAATGAAAACGACGTCATATGTTTGTACAATTCAATGACGTCACTAAATAGTGAACTTTGTACTAAGAATGGCGGAGTATTGAAAACTATAGTTTACGTCCAAAAGCTTGAACCAAATCAATCAGAATCGTGTTAGAATCGAAATAATATTTTTCTATGATGGTTTGTTTTCAAATAACCCACAGTAAGTTGTATAGATGCGTGTTATCAAATCACTCGTGCTTCGCACTCGTGATTTAATTCCTACACATCTATACTCCTTACTGTGGGTTATCCGACAACAAACCATGATAGAAAAATATTATTTCTTAAATAAACAACAACATTTACTCACAATTTTCATTTAGTTTTGTTTCTTCCGTATTTCCATCTAAATCAACCCAGTTTCCATTCTTGCACTCTATATGGCAGAGTATCTCACATCGTCGATATGTACAGATAGTGCTGTGACTGGCCTGTCGGACAGAAAACTCCGACAGAGTATGTCCATTTTCATCAGAGCACGTGTCCAACCTGGATAAATCGAGCAGGTCAAAAAAGCAGCCCCTTTCACAGTTTGATACCTGCAAATAAAAAGTTCAGCGAATCTATATAAATGCAGCTGTTGTGTTGTGCATTGTCATTCGTTTGTAAAATGATTGTGTAAATTACTGTGTTGAACTAGAACATCTATTTTTAGAAACCTATTGTCTACGATATTAATACGATTTGTATTAATGTGCAGATTTGCGAATTCAACGCTATTTTAATATAAAATATGATAACATAAATAATGCAGAATTATTTTCCCTATTTCGATTGATGGTTATACAAAATATTTTTAACATTGTTCATAGTCAGTAGTGTTATTTTGCTTGCTTGAATATAAAGTTTACATTCTGTTTTGAATCTATTACTTTTTTTTTTTGGCCAATCGCAATTTCGCCAAACTGTGAACAAGCCCCACAGACGACCAGTTAAGCATGCAGACAGACAGACAGATTGTCCTATTATGCATTTTTGTGTCATTTACAAATAGCTATACATATCATTATGTCAACGTGCTTCAATTATGTATTGCGAAGTATCAGATTTGTTACGTAAAGATTATCATACATACATACACGAATTCAATCATTAAATTGTAAAAATGATTATTTTTTTACAAATAATAAAACAATCAAATATAATATAAGTGTTTTCCTAGACAAACACTTGCAGTTGATGTATACGCATTAATTTAATTATTAACGTGTATATACAAACTGGAGAATTCAAACCATAAACATAGTACAGTTATTAAAACGTTTAAGCATCAAAAATAAACAAAACTTGAACCATTTCCGTTGTTTTGGCAATGGTCCCGGCCTTTGTTTAAAAGTATTTGCATGTTTTACAAAGTTATGTGTTGATATATAATGGTATTGTAGAATATGTTAATGAAACGGCCTCGTTGTTATGATTTGTAAAGCATAAATAATGTTCTTCATGCAGAAAAAGGACGATTTTGATAAAAAAAAGAGTTATCAAGCTATCAATTTCAGTTTTATTTATCAATAAATAATAACGTATTTACTCTTTATCGGCGATTATCTCTAAGTAGGAGTATGAATAAATATTCTTACCCGGTTTGACAAAATATATGGTGACGTTAAAAGCAAGTGACTGTTAGGTAAATCTTTCGTATTTCAAGTACATTTGACACGTTTATCATACCCAAACTTTCAGTAATTTATAATGCTACTTACACTATCGATTTAAAACCGATCAGACTTAACATAAAATTTAATATAAAAATATTGTAAGCGTGCAACAGAATACTAAACCAGCAACTGGTTAACTGGGTAAATCGCCCTTGAGTCGGACGTGTTAATGGTATAAGTCTATAATATAAAGCTTTGTGATCAAAGCCGGGACTCAGCTTGTGCAGGCTTTAACTATCATATCATATGAATCTATTTTACAAATAATTATTTGATTCCCAGCTTAAGTTCAGTGAAAAATAGCTGATTAACAATACCCACTGAATTTACCCATGAGTCGGACACATTCGCCCTTAACACGGACACCGGTTTGTATTTTGCATTTATTTCGTTATCAATTCCCTACATTTATAAAAATACAAAGTGTACAGTTACAGTCCTGTGTTGATTTTATATGTTTTTTCTTTCGTCAACATATTGACGAAAATGAGTTATAAAAAGAGGAAAATAACATGATCACTTTAATTGTCTATCCAACCTTTAAAACAACGGAACCATATGTAGCACTGGGGTGGCAAAGAAAAGTATAGACATACATAGATATAACATTTTATTCTTGTTGTTTGTGAGCTTTGAGATTCTTTATAGATTGAGTCATGTTAATTGGAATAAATATGTGGTTTATTCTGATTCGAATGCCTCTGCCAGTACATAAACTCATGTTCGCCATAAGGGCGAATTGCGTTCGCCTCAAGCGCTAATTGAGAAGTAATTTATATTTTACTGTAAAACCTATACAATAGAGTGAACCACTGAACATTACCTTTCATTTTTATAGATAAAGATTATGTTTTCAATATAAAGTTATTTGAGAATGTTGTGAAACGTTTCTGACCAAAATGCCGATGGTATAGAGGTAATTAATAATTGGAAATTCGGAATGTTCCTTCACCCGAAGTTATTAATACTGTGACGAATCCAAATTCATCGTGAGAATATATTTTATAACAGTGTTTTTTCGAAATCTGATTTATTTTGAGTATGAAGGGTAAAGTGTTGGTTATAAAGTCACAAATCATGCTAAACAAAACTGATTTGTGAAAACTTCAGAGATAAAAAATGTCTGACTCAAGGGCAACATCGACTGAAGGGCGAGTAACCCTAATTGTAAATCTTCAAAATGTTTAGGTAAAATTTAAAATATGTCAATTGAACGTAGATGAACTCTCATTAAAAACAAAAGTAATATATGGTCTATTATTTTGGCTACATAAGCGGACAAAGCATGTTTGTGATTAAAATGAATTATTACTAACACAGTTACTTTTATCGATTTGCAAAGGTATATTATACTTTGCATGTAATTATCCTGTCTTAAATCATATGGATGAGAAAACTACAAATTGCTATTCTTAATCTTTTTATGGGGCCGCTTATGTCCGCATCATAACGCTAACAGCATTTGTAATAATTGTGTTTCTGTGTGTTTGTTTTTTCCGTTTAATTTGATTATGATTGAAATCATTAAATCATCTTGCTGTAAGAATAGTGTGGTTGTATCTGTTTATTTCAGGTCGACGTGAGGTGTTGTTTTGTAGTTGAATTAGTTTCAATATTCGCTTTGTTCATTAATTAAAATTTGTTTCAGACCGTAGTGGTTGCATTGATGTTGACGAACATTACTTATAAACCTTGTAAATTCTGATATTTCAAAAACGACGCAAATTGGATAAGATTATAATAAATGAAACATATCTAAATGCAATTGATATTTCGAAACATTTTATTTTGGCGAGCTTTTAGTTTACAAGACTAGTAAATAAAACATCAAATAAGAATTATAGTTTTGTATAATGCATACTTGGGTGTAATAAAGTAATGTTCAGTTCTGTTTTGATTTTTATTGCGACTTAAGAAACCTTTGCAACTAATGCTAATAACCCCGATTCCCCACTGATCACAAATAAAAATATATTATTGCGATTATAAAATTGCACATTAATGATTGGCATTTTGTTTGAAGTAGGCAATAAGGAGAAATGAAATTTGTATAATTTATTCAAGGAAAAAAAGCTTTAATATTATTTAAACCAAATTTCAGGTTAATCTTTAAAAGCCAGTTTAAACTGGTGACCATCGTTAAGTAAATTATTCGGTTAAACGGTTGCATCTCTACCAAATTAGCAATCGGTTGCTTGTATCGTGATACCTAAGTTAATAAATGCAATATGAAAAGTAAAACACGTTGATTATATAAACATCGTCTTGTCCCTTTATTCTGATACAACTTAATATTTGTTAGTTTACGTTTTGATAGGCTGCAATTTTCTGTCTTGATTCTTTTTACAGGCTTTAAAGATTCAAATGTCTGCAAGTATGTTGGTAAAACATATACGAATAATCTTGTGTATCTTTAGTCTTCAAATTTGCAAAGTGCATTGAAATATTCGTAGAATATTCATACCAAGCAATGTGTATTACATCTCCCGCGGTAGATTCTGGAGGCAGCATCATGCGGACAAATAATGTTATAATGTATCGCACCTGAAGAGTTACATACGGATGTTGAAGTAGACACGAATACAATTCTCAGATGAAAACGTCGTTTTTTCCGATAAAATATCTTTTAATTTACCCCTGTTTCGGTTCTTTAAATTATCCAGTACATGGTGCAGAATTTTTACGGGGTTTTCAAAGGTTTACACACGGGCTGGAGAGAATGTAATCACAGCATTAAGAACTTTGTTTTTGCAAATATCTCAAGTTATTGAAATACATTTGCAAAACTCTTTAGTGCATAAAAGACAGTTTTCCTCGCAGTTTGTGCCGATATTTTTAAGCATAAGAATAAATCTTTGAATATGTTTGAAATCGTTGACAAAATTTCACGTTCCGTGAAGTATAACCGTGTATTACAAATCAAATTTTGAACAAGAACACAGGCTTATTAAATAAAGTCATTCTGATGTATTTCACATTGCCTTTAGCAGCATAAAAACCTGTAATTTATGCACTAGTTGAAATTCTTCTGAAAATGTGTTAACACAAGTTATTTGGAATAAATCACTACTAACCGTCGTGTTTAAATCCTTTAAAATTAAAATGGGGAACCCCACAAAGGCACGTGATCCTGTACCCTGAGTAAACGCTGTCGGCATTACCATGACTTCACCCGAGTAGAGCGGATGAAAATCACCAATTTCATTTTCAATTGCAAATATACGCTACCATCTACTGTGTAATAAATGAACCAACCTTGAAAACTACGACAAAACTCAAACAACAGAAAATCGTCAACCGCTTCATGTCTATCGCCTGTTGAAAAGACAACAATGGTACACCCGATAGAACAACCAGGAAGAGAAAAAAACACTTTCGTGTTCTGACGTATATTTATGAAACACCAATCAAAATACACTTTTGAAAAGATAAAGCCTTTAATTAGTTAAACGGGTAGTTAAACCGTTTTGATCTGGTGTTATCGAGCGGCTTTTCATGGTATCGAGCGGCTTTTCGTAGTATGTTGACTGCCGCTTTCTTTTTTTCTACGCGCTGTTGATTTTGAATACAGAATACTAATCAATATAAATATACACTTATATTAACGTCGTTTCATGGTCAATCTGTAAGCATTACCAATTTATACTTCAAAAGTAGAGCTATTGATAAATCGCAAATAAAGTTAATTCATTTCATTACTGATGTATATCGGCATATATTATTTTCAGGATAATTTCCAGTTTGATAAACACATATTTAAATTCATTTCACGACAATTCAATTATGAATGGACTTTAAAGTATGTATTTGATTTTGATACAATTTCATTATCATGGTAAGGATATTTATGCTGATCATTAAAATCATCATCATCATCATCACCACCACCACCACCAGCATCACTACCACTACCAGCGGCAGCAGCGGCAGCATAATTATGACAAAATTTGTAAATAGGTTACATATAAATAATTGGTTAATATAAATTTTTAATTTAAATGCTCCATATACCATTGACCAAGTTAGTTGAAACTTAATAAATATCACATTTACAGTGCTGCTCATACAGCATTCAACGTCAGTATTCTGTCAAGTTTCACTGAGTACTTCTGTGACCGGGTGGCAATCAGCTGTTATTAGCTGTTATTAGCATAAATATTAATGAAAGCAAACTAAAATGAAAAATGGTTATCATACGTATACCATGTGGATTGTTATTCTAATTACCGAAATAAACAACAAACATATGTTTCATGGATTAATTATGGCAGAAATTTAACAATAGACATGTCTATTCAACATCTGTATGCAGATACAGAAATATTTTAGTTGTGTCAAATACATATGGAAAATGAGATGTTAGATATATTAGGTATATTAAAGAAACAATTAATAAACGAACAAGCAATCAAACAGGCGGACCATAACTATTGGTCGTATTCGAATTCTGAGCAATACTGCGTGTCGACTTTCTGATTATATGAGCTTCTTTCTCAAAAAGTGACAACTTAATAACATTTAGTACATGTTCCCATAAAGCTTAATAATTTATCTTCTGACATTCGCTTGAAATAATAAGTAGTAGCCGTAGCAGTGCAGTAGCATCACTTCTTCAAATTTACCCATAGAAAGCGAAGCATAAGATGGTGCCGTAGGACTACCCATAGCAGTACCCAATCGCTTGAATGTCGTGCGTCGACCTCGATGGTCGACACGCGACAATCAACTTGGCCATATCAGGATTACGTAAAGTACATTTCTATAATTAGAATCAAAACAATTCATCAAGTCAACGTACATGACGTTTAGCCTAAGACTTCATTTAAAAGCTCATACACACTCAAAATCAACGAATATTTCGAAAAATAAAGTTAGCACATACTAAATCAATGTTACCTATAACAATAGCCAAAATTTCGACGCTAAATATGGTCTGGTAACATAGATTTAACGCAATAATAAATGCTCGTTTTTATTTGTTGTGTCACAATATATTCCATGTGAATTTCCGGGACGATTGAACTTTACCGGTACGCAGCACTTAACATCAAACAGCGTACCCTAACCCTAACCCTAACCCTTTACACCTAACACATAACAACTAACGCAACACCTTATAATCCTGTTTACCCTATATATTTCCTTAGTATCGGGGGCTACCGCCCCAAATCCCCGCTTTGTCGATAGTGGTAAACAACTGCGTACCGGTTAAGTTCAATCTAGCCGAATTTCCGGCAACGATATCAAAAAATAAAATAAATCGTTCAAACACGTCACTTTTGTTTATTAAAATGTCTTAAGTACCAAACATGTTTCGGCCATAGCCTTCATCAGTAGTACATCAATATAAACAAATACATAGGAAGTGACGTTTTTAAAGGTCGCCGTGGTGTAATGGATATGGTGTCCGCCTTGCGACCGGGAGGTCACGGGTTTGATCCCCACCGTGGGAGCGTTCTTTAGATCTCCCCCAAAGACACCAAGTACTGGTTCTAGGCCCAGGAAATGGACTCGAGAGCGTTTATATAAGCCTAAGGCTTTCGACGCAATCGAGCTAAAATAAATAGGTTTAAACTAACGTCATACAATAACGTAGGGTCGTTTGGCGGAAAATATATATAGAGTACATAATATTACATAATACATAAAACAAAGATGGATTAGTGATGATACAACAGCCTATTAGTAATAATATCACTGATTGTCACATTCAACAAAAGCAAGGCGTTTTGCAAAATTTATAAACAGACGGGAGTACACGAAATTTCAAAAAAGAAAGAAACACATTCAGAAGGGTAAGGAAACAGTTTTGAATTTATCAGACCGTATACTGTAGTATCAGACACTGATTACATTCTGTTAGGAAAAGGATTAGGCTTCTGCCCTCGTATAAAATCCCATGATAAAGTTAAATTAGCGGAAGAAGTTTTTTTCTTTTTACCAGAAGATTACATTTAAAAGAATATTTTTTACAGAACTAAATAAAATAGATATACACAATACTACTGAAATGATCAATATAATATATACACATGCCGTCATTTAATAAGATACCATCTACATTTACAGCTCCTAATGGAAGAGACATATATCTTGATTTTTTCAAAGAAGCCATTACAAATGAAATTCTACATAATGATAAGAAGAAACAGTTCCGACAAAAAATAAAAATAAATAAAAAATAAATACCAATTACAAGCCTTGAAAAATTTAGCACATGATCCTAATATTGTTATTAAAAGAGCCGACAAGTCAAATACTACTGTAGTAATTAATAAATATAAATATATTGAAGAAGTAACTCGTCAATTAAACGATGAACATTTCTACAAAAAAAAGTGAACAACAACCAACACCAGTCAGCGAACAAAAATATCCAAAAATGTTTTGAAGAAATAAAGAAAAACAACCCCGGTATTAGTAAACAGTTTGACTTGTTTCCAACTAATATCCGTAATCCCCAATTCTACATTCTGCCAAAGACACACAAGCCATTTGATGCCAGTCTTCCACTTGGCTATCCTGGTAGGCCAAACGTTTCTGCATGCAGTTCCAACACGGAAAATAATTCTTAATACTTGGATTTTGTCTTAAATCAAGCTGTGCAGTATTTACCATCGTATGTTAAAGATACAACATACTTTATTAACAAGATAAAAGATATTAAATTGAAAAAAAATGCTGCTTTGAAACTTTAGATGTATCTTCTTTATGCACTAACATACCCCATAGTGAGGGAATAGATGCTTGTACAAAATTTTTATAAGAAAAGAAACTATAAATAACCATGTAAATGCTGATGATGTTATCAGACTTTTGCAAGTTTGAAAATAACTGTTTTGATTTTAATAATGATACTTATTTACAAACTATGGGTACTGCTATGGGTAGTCCTATGGCACCGTCTTATGCTTCGCTTTTATGGGTTAATTTGAGGAAGAGAAGATTTTCTTAGTAATAACTCTATTAAACCATATATTTGGCTTAGATTTTTGGATGACATTTTTATGATATGGAATGGCTCTTTAGAAGATTTAAACACTTTTATTAATACTTTAAATAACTTCCATTCCACCATAAAATTTACCTCTAATATATCTCAACAGTTTATATCTTTCCTTGATGTATCTTTATCAAAAAATAAACTAAACACTGCGGTTACAAATATTTTTTGTAAACCCACTAATATGCATTTATACTTAGATTTTCATCTCACCCCATGTCCTGTTAGCGGAGTATTCCATACAATCAGGCAATGCGCTATAGACGTATTATTTCTGATGATGATTTATTCAATCAGTTCTTATCTAGTTTATTTAAATATTTTTTAAATAAAAATTATCCAACAAATGTTATTGAAAATGAATTTTCTCAAGTGAAAAATATGAAACAAGAAAGTGCACTATGTGTTACTCAGAGAAATGCTGATTCAGAAATACCATTTATTGTATGTTTTAACACATCACTTCCTAATATTGCTAAAAATTTACACAAATACAAGGATTTGTTAAGATTATCAGACAAGGAAAGTGTTAAGTCTTTACATTCATTTAAACCTATTTTGGCCAATAAAAAACTAAGAATATACGTAACAGCCTTGTAAGATGTTCAGTGTCTTATAACAGTACTGATATACATTTATCTGGTCAATGTAACCGACCAAGATGTACACATTGCAATAATATAAACACAAGTTCAATTTTCAATAGTAGTGTTACTAGTTTATCGTATGATTTACGCTATGATGTTGGTTGTACTTCGCGCAATGTTATATATCTTATTTCATGTAAAAAAAAATGTAATAAACAATACGTCGGACAAACTAATTAGAATGTTTCCCGCAGAATGAATAGCCATAGATTTGATATCAGAATTTTTTCAAGAAATCCTATTTCACATGTTGCTACACATTTTGGACCCACCGACAATGATTGCACTTTATCAGATTTCTCCTTTGTACCAGTTTGATGGTGTTCAAAACAATCTAGACCTGCTACGATATCCGGACTTATACGAGCGAACGCGAGATTGGCTTCGGGAAGCTTCGGAAGCACGACGTCATTCTATACATATATAGTGACGTCACTACGTTATTGTCAGTAAGTCCGGTGTGACACATTGGCACGACGTAGTTCTAATAAATACGCCGTTCTTCCGCCGCTGCTATGATCATATTACACAATGATCTTCAATCGTCATTCACATGGAAACCATTTTGAACTCGTGAATTGTTAGCAAGAGTACTTTGGAAGTTAGATCGACTGGTTAGATTCGCCCACGTTTGAAAATATGTGAATCAGTGCGTTTAAGTTGAACTATGTTATACATGTACATTTATTTCTGCTCATTGCTACTAGCATACTTCAATCAAATTTGGCATTGCTTTTTGTTTTATTTCATTTTTTTTTTCAATATTTTATTTTCATTAAAAATGTCATCCTATGCTGAAGTTTGCAAGTAGCTTCTTGTATGTATATGTGCTGAGTTTTCGCGTTTTTACATCATATTTATTAACATACCTCCGCACTGGTGATTATCTATTCGTTTTTATCCCATTTTCACCGCGACATTGACGGTATAACACGTTGTGGAATATACTTTCTTGTATTCAACACTGTGGAATATACCTGTCGCGTGCACGGACTACTTTTTAAATGACGTCATGCGATATGCGCTAAAATTAGGTCGATATTGTTTGGTTCATTGATCGAATTATAAGGTCACCCATAAGAAGAAAATGTGCAAATTTTGCAGAAAAAAATATATATATGACATATTCACCAAAAGAAATGTTGAAATAAAATATAAAATTACACGATTTTTGTTTTGTTATTTTTTATTTATATTTACTTTACCACTGAATGATTTTTCATAAGAAACAAAGTCGACAAAACTTAAGCTCAAAATTATACGACCTTCAACCTTTAAATCTAGTCATATGACATAATTTTTCGCCATCCGTATAATGAATCAGCTGATTGATGGCGTCATAAATTGACATACTTATTGCTTCATTTTCCCCATTTTTTTGGACGATTTATTATAAACGCGACTTAGATCTATTTCACATGTTTTCTACATGTACTGTATGTCGACATATCTGAATTGTCAATTGATCACATTTTCCTTATTTCGTGTAATGTGCATTGTTTATAACCAAAGCATATACTTTTGACATTTAACTTAAATATTAAGACTGTACAACAAGCCAAACACATATCGCACAGTTCATGTATAATCTGCTATGTTTGCGTTCCTTTTTAATTCACGTAAGGCATAGAGCTGTGTAAAGTATAAGATGGTAAAAATAGCACCACACTGGAATTGGGAACGTCCCATTTTGTACACGGGTATTTTCTACTCATTTATCTGCTGTGTACTGGAATGTTTTCCATTCTTTGTGTATTTATATATTAAATTATTTTCTCGTACAATAAGGGCATTTACCATAGATAAATAAAACATTGTGCAAGTTTAAACATAATTATGTTTGTATGCAGAAATCTGCAAATGCAACCGAGTTTACCAACGGCTATTATTAGATAAACTGCTCCGGTTCATTTGAACAGCAGTAATGTAGAGTACATGACGTAGCGTGTGACGAAGAAGAAAGTTTATCGCGTTCATAAACTCATTTGAATAAAGTGATAGAATGGCATGAGGGTCTTTATTTAACTATGCTAAAATAATTATTGAAGACCCTGGATGCAAAATCGTCAATTATTGAGTTAAATGGATTATTAAATGGATTTTAAAGGATAATTAAAGGTAAGATACTAGTTCTTACGTGTTTTGATTTTTGTTTGTACTTTTGTCGTTCCCTGTTCTCGGGGAAATGATTTTAATATGGCCCATGTCATGGGCGCCATTGATGCATCGGATCACACACGGCATACCCATAACATTATATAAAAAACACGTTCTGCGCGTCCTTAAATTCGTCGTCCGAAGTCGGAAAACGTATTGCCCTGTATTATATTTTGTCAAATAAAGTGTCAGTCGCTGCAATTGTCTGTTTACTCGTCAAAATTGTCAAGGTCTTCGATAGCTAAAGAAACTTCAGCGTACAGTTTATTTAGACTATTGACAGACCTGTACAAAGTCGCGCCAGTCAAAAATCATAAAAAGCGACATTTAAAGTTATGGTAGCCAGAACTAGGTCGTCGATGGTGTACATGTATGTTGACATCGACAGCATTGTCAGGAGCAATCGCCGCCATATTGGATTTTGATCATTTTCTTTCGAAAATAAAATGAATTATAGTAAAGTAAAATCTTCTTTTCGCGGTCGTAATGTGTTAAAATTCGCATACTGCGTAAAATTAAATGTAGGCATATGGTGATATTTTTACTTGTTTTACAGTTTGTGTGAATTTTTTAAAGACTATTTTGCGTACCAGAACAAATACATGTATATCACTACGCATGATTACATTTGTTAGATTTTAAGCGCTTTTATGACTGAATTAAAATTATTAGTAAGGTTATTAGATCTATTTTTGTTAAATGTCACGTTGAAAAAATCAAATGGGATAAATAGAATACTAGGATTAGCGTTGAATACAGAGAAGTTTATGTTGCTCGGCTCGAACACCGAAAGCGCTCGCCAAGGCTCGCGCTTCCGGCGTTCTAAGCCTCGCAACATAAACTTCTCTGTATTCAACGCTAACCTAGTATTCTCTATATTTATCATCGTGATAGCGGACAATGTATGTGGTATATGTATACTCATCAAATTTATAATAGGCGTTCTCTGGAAAATCGAAATAGAGCGAAGCTTCCCGATGTGCGGTATTTTTATCATTTTAAAGACATAAATACGTTGTACATTCGAAGGCTTCCACCCTGGAATAGTCTATGCGGATTGAAGAAACCAACAGGTTTACACATAGCATGCCTTACCTGAGTACCTTTGTCAACTTCTTCTCATTTAGATAAAACTATAAATAAACAAATTGTTCTTTTAATTTCTATCGCAATGATATATAATCAAATAAGCAATTTGAAGGCAATAACTAAGAAGCAAATTATGGTATTGTTTGTTAAGCTGAGAATCAGACCCGTTGTCCGTTTTCGAACTCGTCATTTTTGTTAGCCCTGGTGCATGCGAAAAATCTTACAAAGAACTTTTTAACCCTCGTGAATCTTCGCGACGCCTCCTTTTTACCCACTGCGGGAGGAACCAGATTGCCAGACTCCGCCATGTCTTCTGATTCTAGCTCAACTTCTGCAAATGCATCTTGAGAAACTCGTTTCGGTTTAGTCCGCTTGATTTTCGATTTATCGTTTGTTTTAGATGAACGTCTGCTTGAACCGGTTTCTTCGTCTAGAACAATCTCATCTTCAGCTAAAGCGGGCATGGCATTCAATTTATATGTACTGATTTCCCGCTTAAAATTTTCCGAGCTGGTTCCGCTATGCATGCGAACTGGTTCCATGGAGTTTGACGATGTATTCCGTACTAGTCCGAGTGGCGTCTCGATAGATGGCGTTCTCGGTAAACTCCCGGAGCTTCTAATTGCGGTCGCGTGTAGACTGGATGTCCGCTCGTTTGGTCGAGAAATGTCGATATTTCGGATGGCATTGGCAGACGGAGCGCGTGTGGGTCGTTTGTTGCTAAGGTTCTTTGCATTGGTGTTGATGTCATCAACTGCAATTGATTTTGTTAATAAATGTATTGCGTTAAAAAATATGATACGTGCGTTTTGAATTGATTAGTTGTGTTTAATTTTAAGCCAAAGCTAATGCTGAAAATTACATCCGCATCCGAAAATTAGATGCACTTAACCTATTTATGCCTAGCGTCTAGAAAACGGCATAATGCGGCGTCTCATCAGGGTCTACGCTGTTTGCTTAAAGGAATTTCGGTAAGAAATATTCTAAATATAGAAATAAATATACTAGACATCCCTAATTTTGGGGAAGAAAAAGTTATCCAATTTAGAAGGATGGGAGAGTCCACTAGGCATAAATAGATTAAGTACAGATATGTATTGTTTAAACAGTGGATTTATTACGCGAGAGCGACAAATATACGCGCCGATAGTACTTGGTAACATTTGCTGCTAACACGGAAAATGACAAAGGTCACACTCCAGAATGATTAGACAGATATAAGTCACCATACTTCATGACATTGTTAAAATATTGATGCAAACAAGTAAATTGATTAATTGCGCCGCTTTTAATAGGTTTAAAAAATCGTATTTCCGTACATGCAAGAAATCAATCATCTAACACAACGAGCAACCGTTCCAAGGTCCGCATTTCGTATCTCAATATCTAGCATACATAAAAATCGTCATCAAAGAGCGATATATGCCATTTAAATAATCTCATAAAGAAGAAAGTATATTGCCCGCTTGTTATCTTCGACTGCGTTACTGGAGGCTGACTATTTCAAATTCCTTTAATTTAATAAACAACCTGGAATCTTTAGAACAAAATAAAACAATACTAAAATACATACACATTCGACAACTAATTAATGCGGCTTGGTGGAAGAGAGCGTCCGTTTACTAACAAAACGGATACAAATGCATGTGCGGAAATTCGAAAAGCTCCTGAAAATATTCGTGTGTAGGTTACCGATATATATCAACGCATCCAAGTGCATAAGGTACGGCACAGGAAACTTAGGGTATATCAAAGGTAACTCATGCTGTTCACACAATATTCAATGAGTCGCACGGTATTCTCATGGAATTGCGCGGGATACTTTTGGCATAAAGCGGGATAATTATTGTACATCGCGTGGCTCTGATAATATGTTACGGCATACTCATTGCATAGCGCGGTATACTTGCATGTATGTCCAGGGATACTCGTGGTATTGCGGAGAATACTTATTGTATGGCATGAGATAATTGTTCAGCGCGGGATACTCCTGGAATTGCGCGGCAAACTCTAAGGCGGGATACTTATGGTATGTCTTGGGATATTCGTGGTATTGCACGGGTCATTCGCGTTTTTCCAAGGCTACCCATGGTTGTGCGCGGGCTACACATGGTATGATACGTAATAATCATGGTATGCAGCGAATTACTCATGATAATGTGCAAGTGCAAGTATTATAATACCCATATTATTTCGCGGAGTACTCGTGATATGGCGCTGGATTTTCGGTGAACGGAGCGGAATATTTATCGTATGGCACATAATTCTCATAGTATGGGACGGAAACTCAAAGTATAGTACTGTTTACTCGGGTATGGCTTCGAATACTCATGGTATGGTACAGAATACTCGGGCGAGATGATTATGGTGTGGCGCGGGGTACATGGTGTATGGTTTGGAAACTTATGGATGGCGAAGTATACTCGTGGTATTGCGGAATGCTACAGGTTTTACTCGAGAAAATAATGGTCTTCGTGCGGGAAACCGATATTATACTTACGCATTTCCTGTCTGTAAGGATGGGGAGTGAGCAAGAAAAAGGACGGCTTTACTGCGTGAATCAACACATCCTCCATGACGACTTGTTCCGTACACGGTAAAGGCTGCACATTCAAACTAGAACATAGTTTTCTTTTATTGTTAATGTCAAAAAAATTGTAATATTCTCAGAAAAAAATATCATGAGACAACAAAGAAATGTTTGTAACACAGTTATTCCCTTTTAGTTCATATACAAGGTTTAAACTAAGCCGTGTATAACCTCAAATGTTTATCAAAGTAATTGTAGATCGGACAACCACTGTTAGACTTAGACGTTGAAAACAAAGTGCTCTACAGACTGAAAGTAGGACACGATTTTGCACCGCATTGGTCTACACTTGGAGACTTTTCTAACGCAACACTTTTCAAACTTGGATATCTCCGTTATGAGTCAAGATTTTGATTAATTTTTTTAGATGTGATCATTTGACTGCATTATGTGCAAGTTCACGATATAATCATTCATCCATGACGATAGAACGCTTTTGCACGTAGGGTAGGTACGGCTTAATCTTTGTGTAAGTGGGAATGGTGAAACGCGATATAATTCTAATATTATTTCAAT
The DNA here is from genome assembly GCF_020536995.1 of Dreissena polymorpha. Classification (NCBI taxonomy): domain Eukaryota; kingdom Metazoa; phylum Mollusca; class Bivalvia; order Myida; family Dreissenidae; genus Dreissena; species Dreissena polymorpha. The sequence continues at coordinate 62,005,745 of NC_068363.1, forward strand.
TTTATCATTAATGGTGGGATTTACACCAGGTAAACATACAATGAATTCAAAAAACAATATACCTTGTATGAATAGTTATGAGAGTAACATCGCAATGAACATGTTGACCCACATGCTTAAACGTCCGATCGTCACAGATGAACGAATGTATCGCGAGATTGCACCGAATGATGTCAAATGATCACATGTACAATTTTAAATAAAAGCCTTTACTCATAACCGAGATTTAATATAATAATAAGTGTTGCTTCAGAAAAGTCTAACTCTGCGTGAATTAGGACAGACCCTTGTGGATGAGTGGCGAAACAACCCGCAATGTTTTACCGTTAATTACGAGACTTCAATTAGAAAGGGATGTGTTAGAGTGTTAGAATCATGAGGGAACATACAAGCTATTAGCCACTCGAATTTGTGATATTTGTGACTTTTCACATTGTTATTATTAAACGTAGTACGATTTTGAGAATTTGACTATTGGAGTGATGTTTTTAATTTGCTATCTATTTTTTTTCAATTTCAAATAAATTCACATGAATTATCAGATATATTATTCTTGGTCTAAATTACAATAAAATCCGTTTAAAAATAAAGAAGCTATATTGATTTGAATACGTGTTGTTTTTAAAAAAAAGTGTCTAAGTGTATGATACAAATAATACCACCAAACTGAATGACTTAAGATAATCATATAAGCAAACAATAAAATCGATAGTATCATTAAACTTAACATGCGTGGAGGGACATGAGTAGGCAGAAATCGTATTAGTGAAGTAATCAAAGTAATTTATTTTTTAAAGATATAAATACATGGCTATAACAAAATTAAGTTTGCCTTGCTTCATCGATGTCGACATCATCAGTTGTAAACGGCACGAAAAGATTTTTTTATTTTTTTTTTAGTTTCCGTAAACCGCAAATAGGCAAATAAACACAAACAAAAATCACCGTACTTCGACTCTACTTGGTTATCCTATGACAATAAGCATATGATAACATTAGAAATGCATTGTGTATGTAACTTTTAGACCTACTAGTTGCCATAGAGGATTTCATGACACGGTTTTATCGAATAAAGTGGACACAGTGTACGGAACAATCCATAATAATGTCCATATAATGCATAATTATAAGCGTTGATATAACTACAATTGTTGCAAACATACCTGGTGTTTTTTACTATTTCAATAACGTAATGCAAATTCTGTTCTAGATTGCTAAAGGTGTAGATCTTATTGAAGCTAGATGACGCTATCTCTTTGACGACGATTATAGTCGGGCATCGCACCAGCAACGTCACTGCATGATTAACGTCATTTTTACTAATATACATTATGAACACGTCGTTTCTTAAATTACTTTTTAAATTGCGCTAGACTTTGGAAATCCCCATAAATGACTTAATGCATTTTTTGGAACAAAACCATTGTCAAATGACAACAGGTCTTAAGTTTTGAAGACTCAGGCTGGATAAGGGTGTGTCATTTTTAAGCGCGGCTTATTTCATTTATACTCATCCACTATTGGAAGCTTCATTCAAGTAAGTCATTGAGTCGCGTTCTGAGAAAACTGGGCATAATGCATGTGCGTAAAGTGTCATCCCAGATAGGCCTGTGCAGTCCGCACATGCTAATCAGGGACGACACTTTCCGTTTTTATGTTATTTTTAGTTCCAAGGAAGTCTGCGGACGGCACAGGCTAATATGGGAAGACACTTTACGTAAATGCATTAAGCCCAGTTTTCTCAGAACAAGGCTCAATAAAGGTTGATACGGTGCAAGAATTTTAAAAGGATTACCGGTATACATTAGTCGAATTTGTATCAGAAACTGAGTTTTTACCAAAAAATAGCTTTAAACCTGATCACAAAAAGTTTGGAAACCCCCGTCTATACCGTAGGAACAAACAAACCTAATCCATGATATCCACAAATGGCAGTTTGATTCAAATGATAAAGATTACCGGTAATTAGATAGTTTAAGACTAAAATATTGCAGCTTAGTAACCAGAGTTTGTCAAAATCTAACCCATTACGAATGAAATCTATTTCCGGATACGTCTATTATTTTCAATTTGCAATAGGCTGCAATAATGTTGTTGATGACCTGGTGTGGAAGGTCACTGAATTTATTTATTTATGTTTCACTATTCGCCGTATACCGTATATTTAGATTTGTTAAATTTATTTATCATGCAGTGGCGTAGCTGTTCTTTTTATTTGCAGCTTGGACGGCGTTTTAATTATAGATTTTTAACGAACGGAGAACCACGATGAACTTATCAGCTGTCTGATTGATAATATAACACAATATTAAAAAAATAAAAATAAAACCATGGAACTTTTTATCCAAAATAGGACACAAACACCCTGTCAAACCACAGTAGCATGAGTGGTTAATGAAAGATAGTTTTGATAGGCGTTTTTAGGTTTAGGTGTCAATAATACTCGCAATGGGAGTTAGACAGTATAGACAGACAGACAGACAGACAGACAGACAGACAGACAGACAGACAGACAGACAGACAGACAGACAGACAGACAGACAGACAGACAGACAGACAGACAGACAGACAGACAGACAGACAGACAGACAGACAGACAGACAGACAGACAGACAGATTATCCCATTGGTGTTTAAAGGCTTTGGCAGGTACAGACACTTCATGTTTTCCAAGATAATGCCATGCAATGAAATTGTTAAAATAATACTCGAATTCCTGATCAATCAGTTCCCTTTCGTATTTTAGTCACAGCTTAGTGTAGGGTAAACTTTTCAAGGCATCGCTATTAATCGATTAAAAATAATAGAATTAAGAAAAATACCATTTGGTTTAACAATACACATCAATTATAACTATTTATCTTTCTATTTGCTATTTATGTACAATATATTAAATATATTAAATATAGCAGATAGTAATTACTTATTGACATAAATAACTTTAACAACCGGTTGCCAATACGTATTCAAGGGAGCGTTTCCTGGTCGTCCTTCGGCCATTTGTGTGCTTCGAAAATAAGAAAGTGAGTGTGTCTGTCATGTTTCTTGTTTACAGAATCGGTAAAGACTGACAATCACGATTAAAACATAGTTGTTAACCTGCCATTACTTTTTTAATTCATAAATCACCAACTCTTTTTTTATCTAGTAAAAGCGATTGATCTCTGTACATCCGATTAGTGGGTGGGGTTAGCATAATTCAAATCACGTTCGCAAAATAGTTGAGTTTAAGCGAATGTTTCGCTTTCCCTCGCAGGCTTATTGAACAATTTTACAGCTATTATGATTTCATTATAGATTACGTTAAAATCATAAGTTATTTTGTGTTCCATCATTTAGTCTTATCATTAATGAAATGACAATTTTGACCTTTTTAATTATCATGGACGTACCATCTTTCAAACCTCTTAATTTTTGACACATCAATTTGACTAAAATATAATATTGAAAATAGTGAAACATATTAATAAGTACTCTATTTGATAAATAACTTGTTTCTACATGGCTGGCAACTTTAATTGCTATGTAAATCCTCTTTTGATAACAAATTTGTTCAAGTTTCCAGCACATCCATATCATGTAAAACTATCAATGCCATTCAAACAAGAGTACCTGCTTTCGAACCCTTCAGTGTACAACATTAAAAATAAATAAGTCACATGTGTTGACCATGGTCACATGACTTATTGCAGCAGCCAAAATGTGTAAATTGTCAAGCAAAGTTGAGAAAAAAAATTAGACCATGTTTTTATAGTTTTTTTAAGGAAAATCCTTATATATGTTAAAAGCATTAAGAAATACAATGAGTTTTACGTGTTTTATGATTAATCTATTAATTTTTTTATTCTTCCTGTTTTTGACGCATTTTCGTCGATTTGCTGCTATGCTCGAGTTGTTGTAATCAAATTACTTATACACAAAAACCGGTGACGTAGTGCGAATGCGCGCATGTTCATAAAATGTAAACAAATGAAGGGTTCGAGAAGAGGTACTTCAAGGATAATGCCCCCAAAAAGTGGAAGGCATTTAGGATTACGCTTGGCGGTTGGTCTGTACATACATACGTCGCAACATCTCTAATCCTTTGTTTTTAACCATTCTAAGTTCTGGGTACATCTAGCTAAAGAAACTTCAGCGTACAGCAGGGCTTTTTTTCCTTCTTTGGGACACGCCGAAAAAGGGCCCTTTCCCCTCGGATTTTTTTTCCCCCTCAAAAGGTAAATTTTCCCCCATTTTTTTTTTTTTTTAACTTTAAATACATAAGTTAACCTGATCCAGTGTAGAAAATATAACATATTGCATCATTAAATTATCTGTTGCCTTGAATTTGTTTTAAAAACAGTAAAATATGTTTAATTTATTTTCCTTATTTTCCCCAAAATCCGGCGTTTTTGCATGATTTTTTTCCCCAAAATCCAGCATTTCGCGCAATTATTTTTCCCCTCATAAAAGGTCAAGCCCTTTCCCAAAAATAAGATAAACAAGGGACAAAATTGTCACAAAACCAGGTTTTCATTGTGAAAAAAAAATCTGATAAAGGGAGAAAACTCAAACTGAACTTTTGAAATGAACAAAAAAAAATAACCCCCTTTGTAAGTTTGTTTTTAAAAAAAATCTATTTTTAGTCGTGGCGACCTTGACATTGGAGATATTGACGTGATTCTTTCGTGTGACACACCGTCCCATGATGGTGAACAAATGTGCCAAATGATTTTAAAATCTCACAATGAATGACATAGTTATGGGCAGGACAAGCTCATTTATGGCCATTTTTGACCTTTGAACTCAAAGTTTGACCTTGACCTTGGAGATATCAACGTAATTATTTCGCGCGACACACTGTCCAATGATGGTGAACAAATGTGCCAAATGATTTTAAAATCTGACAATGAACGACATAGTTATGGCCAGGACAAGCTTGTTCCGCCAGCCCGCCCGCATTCGCCAATCTAATAACCAGTTTTTTCCTTCGGAAAACCTGGTTAAAAATCCTGGCGTACAGTATTATTGACAGACCTGTATGCTGAAGCGAACCCCATATCAAAAGTCAACCAGAGTCATAACATATTTATGTCACGCTATAAATCAAAGACAGTTCATTTTCTTGGATACATTTCTACATACATTGGTAAATGAATATAAATTACTGCATCGGGGCATATTTTAAGGTTCAAATGTTTTAAATTCATCATACAATAGATGAAAATAACTCTTTATCAGCCTGAAATTCACAATTTTGACCTCATTGTCGATTTGTCATGTGACAAGTTTTCATTTGGATACTTTCCGATCGACCTTGACATTTTTTGCTGAAATTGTAAACATTACTTTCGTTTTCGGAAATCTATTATTTGTGATTAACAACTTACGTCTGGTGGATTAAAAGACTGATTTCAAAGTGAATCAGGTAATTTTAAATAATTTTAACTTCAAGTTTGTATTTACGCTACAATTTGTTTACAAAACAAGCAAGAATAATTTAAAATACAGGGAAATGTCATTCTGAATTTGAAAACACTTGAGCACATGGTATGTTACTAATAATAGAAATAACGTCATATGACCGTGAAATCTCGGGAGATTCTCATTTCAAGAATGTCTGTCATATTGCTGTTTTTCTCGATATGTAGGAGCAGAAAAGATAAATTTCAAATGTTTAATATAGTATTTTGTGAAAGAATAGATCAGTTAAATGTGAAAATTGTCAATATTTCCGATCAAGTGGTTGATTGTGGCAAATAGCTGCATTTATAAGCTGTATTGGACCGGTCTTTGTTAACTGTCAATTTTTCGGGAATTTCTGGTTGACTTTCCTAATGGGGTTGGTCCATAACTTTAAAGTTGCGCCAGTCAAAAATCATAAAAAGCGGCATTTAAAGTTATGGTAGCCAGAACTAGGGTAGATCTTGCTCAATGTTTACATTTAGAAATCTATGCACAATTTAAAAATAATTTTCAAGTCCCGAACTTTTTAATCAACCGAAATTTTGAGGCAAATTTCCCCATCTTATAATCAAAGAAAGTTTGGTAGGCCAAATTCAGATCTGGGTCATGCGCATGGAAAAAAAGGCCATCGGGTAAAATGGTTGTTAAAAAACTGTTACCACATCAGAGGCCGCATTTATGGCTCAATTTTGATAAAACTTGGTCAGAAAGTATATCTTAACAATATCTAGGCCAGTGCTTTCCACAGCATTTTTTCAGAAGCCCCGGCGCCGTTAGAGGTGGGTTTGGGAGGGCAGCCTTGGCCCATCCATACTTAAATGTTTTTTAGACATTTATTTTGGATGATATTCGGTGCGTTATGACTATTTAAAAAAACGCCAATCTAGTAAGTCATTCATTACATCATTTTTTTTAAACCCTGTTAGGTATAGTAACACATAATCGCATCTTTTTAGATTCCCTAATATGTAGATACATGATCAACTCTGGCTATAATCTCTTTTAAACCACAGGCCTTGGTTGTCAGTGATGTCTGACATGGTCATAATTGACTGTGAGACCCTCCCCACCCCCCCACCCCCAAGTTGGAGTGGACTATTTTCAAGGGAAGTAATAACCTTTAAAGGGATATGATTTCTATACCTGCCAAATGATAAATAGAAATTTTATTTCAAAGCGGCGCAGTAGGGGGCATTGTGTTTCTGACAAACACATCTCTTGTTATTCTTGCATTACAGAATGTTATCACGCATCCCAGCAAAGGCTGTGGTCCACATTAACACAAGGGCCCTATCCCAGAGTGCCCCTCGTTTGACCACAGCTGTCACCAGGGTTGACGCCCTAGTTGAGAAGTCCACAAGTCAGCCGGACAGCTCCAAGATTTCTCAGGCTATTAAAGATTTATGGTACCCTCAAATAGGTATGAACACAAATGAGCCATGCTTTGTGAAAACTTGTTTGAATGCATATGCGTAAAGTGTCATCTGAGATTAGTCAGAGAAGACACTTTCTGCCTAAACTTGATTTTAGCTAAGAATAGACTTACTTTAAACCAAAATACCATAAAAGCAGAAAGTGTCATCCCTGATTAGCCCTTGCAGACACTTAACTCACATGCATTGAGCCCTGTTTTCACAGAGCGAGGCTCAGTCCTTATGCTTGTTTGTGATTTTGAAGATCAGGCTCCACAACTGTGGTATGAAAGTTTAAATCTTCAACTAAGACATCACTTAAAAGTAATATACATTGAGAACAGACACGGCGAAAGACCGTCGGCCATTGCCGACAAACAATTAACAAGGCCGACGGTGAAATGCAAGATCGTTGGACCCGCTTATGGTGAGCTTTTGTGATCACCTTTTGTCCGTCGTCTGTCATCCGTCGTGCGTCGTCAACATTTGCCTTGTTAACATTTTAGAGGCCACATTTATTTTATGATATCTTGGACAATTTCCAAAATGGTTCTGGTTGGTAAAAAAAACCTGGCCGCCAGGGGGTGGGTCATTTTTCCTTAAATGGCTATAGAAAAACCTTGTTAACACTCTAGAGGCCACATTTATGGTCTGGTCATCATGAAACTTGGTTGGTCATCATGAAACTTGGTCAGAAGATTTGTCCTAATGATATCTTGGACAGTTCGAAAATGGTTCCAGTTGGTTGAACAACATGGCTGCCAGGGGGCGGGCATTTTTCCTTATATGGCTATATATGTCCATAAAGTAAAACCTTGTTAACACTCTAAAGGCCACATTTATAGTTAGATCTTAATGAAACTTGGTCAGAAGATTTGTCCCAACGATATCTTGGACGAGTATGAAAATGGTTCAGGTTGGCTGAAAAACATGGCCGCCAGGGGTTTGGGCATTTTTTCTTATATGGCTAAAGTAAAAACTTGTTAGCGCTCTTCAAGTAACATTTATAGTCTAATCTTAATAAAACTTGGTCAGAACATTTGTTCTAATGATATCTTGAATAAGTAGGAAAATGGATATGGTCAGTTGAAAAACATGACCACCAGGGGTCGGGGCTTTTTTCCTTAGATGGCTATAGTAAAACCTTGTTAACACTCTTGAGGCCACATTTATTGTCTGATCATTATGAAACTTGATCAGCAGATTTGTCCCAATGATATCTTGGACGAGTTTGAAAATGGTTAATGTTGGTTGAAAAACATGGCGCCAGGGGCAGAGCATTTTCCTTTAATGGCTTGAGTAAAAACTTGTTAACACTCTAAAAGTCACATTTACTGTCAAATCTTCATGAAACTTGGTCAGAACATTTATTTAATGATATCTTGAATGAGTTTGAATATGGTTTCAGTCTGTTGCAAAACATCACCACCAGGGGGCGGGGAATTTATCCTAATATGGCTTTAGTAAAACCTTGTTAGCACTCTAAATGTTACATTTAGAGTTCACACTTTATGAAACTTGGTCAGAACATTTTTTCTAATGATATCTTGGGCTGCACAAAACAGGTAAGTTCCTCTGTATCTCAGGTGAGTGACTTTGGACCTTTCAGGCCCTCTTGTAATATATAATACAATTGCAAAATTTCTGGCTACAATTTTATCGTGGAGGAGTTCACTGTAGTGTTAGATGTAAAGAAGCCATCAAACTGTCACAAAACTCCAGAATTTCATGACTGATAGTGATATTGATACACCCCAGGTGTAACAGTTGCACTTACCTGTTCAATTGTCTGCCTCTAAAGTTGTTCATTCTATTCTGGTGACATTATGTGACTATATAAAACAATTGACAAATGTACACAACTAAGTCTATATAATGTAAACATCACCAGAACTGTTATCTAGCGGTGAGCCATCCATTTGAATACTTTGTATTTCTCATTGTTTTTCTAAATAAGGCGCCATTTTATCTCATTGTTATGACATGTGGCAAATGATGTCATGTATCGTTCTAATTTCTTGGTCATTATTTTTGGTCAGTCACGTCACTGACCAATTTTGGTCACTGGTGCCCAGAATTCTGGTCATTAATGACCAGAATCTTGGTCACTGCCCAGAATCTTGGTCACTGACCAATTTTGGTCATCGGTATTGAACAATAAGTAAAAAAACTCGACAGTTGAGCAAAAGTCAAGATCTAGAATAGATGTAATTTTTGTCGAGAGACAGTCATTCATTTTTCTAAGTAAATACCTTTAAGTCATAATCACATACGTTTTATAGTAATAATCCATTGATATGAAGATTGTTTACATGAAGTAACACTGCTTTTGGAAATGTTTTTAACACTTTTATTGCATTATTTACATAAATTCTGAAAAAACGCAGAACTGTCTGAATGTGCGTCACATGTGTAAATACGTGTAAACACTACCCTAGTATAATTACCGGGAAGCTGGCGATTAGGAATAACTTACATTGTGTCACTCTCTAAAGTGTTGTTTATTGCGATTATTGTCTTCGCACGAATAAATTATTATTTGAACGTTTATTTTCGGCTTGTGTCATATTTCAAAACGGATGGAACAAGCGTAACACTATATTAACAGCTATTTGAAAGCTATAAGTAATCAAGTATTTTAAACGGTATACCTCAAAGCAGAGGTACGTAACAATATGGTGTTATTCATGCCTGAATAATTAACCACTTGCATCTTAAGTGCATTGTGGTTATGTTACAGGAAAATTGTAAAGTAAAATCATATAATAAATAAATGGGAAGACAAATTTTGCATTGAGTTGTTTGAATAATATTAAAAGAAATTTACCATGGACAAGTTGCGGTACATAGTATGTTTACTAAGTGCTCTGATACAGAGACCTATACAAACAAATATAGGTCCCTGTCTAATACTAGACTTATAACAGGCAATCCCAATTGCTTGGATGAAACTTGTTCTACAGTTTCTAAAAGGCTACAAATAAATCCATCATGCGAAAATGTTGGCCTCAGAAATGTTTGAACCAGGGGTAGCCCTGAGTCTGGTAAACAAGCATATCCAGAAAAAAGTATATGTGGGTTAACTGACTGCCATGATATAACTGAACAACTGGTTAAAACAAATTACTGTTTGAAAACAAATTTATAATAAACTTGCTTGGTTTGTTGTTTGAAGGCAACCGTGACATCGTCGGACCAAGTATATGGACGAGTCACGACTACCACGACACCCCTGACCAGCCGTACCCGGCAGTGAGGTTTGCAGAAAATACCAGCGAGGTCCTGGCTCTCAGGGCGAAAGAGAAGGGGGACTGGAATAGCCTTACCATGGAGGAGAAGAAACAATGTGAGTAGAGATAACAGCTAACGACCAATGACATTTGAGCCTCACTTGTGGAAAATGGGGGCTTTATGCCTGTGCCTAAAGTGTAGTATTAGATTAGCCTGTGCAGTCCATTCCATGTGAATTTCCTGCGCGATATTCGAACATTTACGACCAATACAACCAAGCAAGAGATTGGCTTCAGGCAGCTCATGAGAACTTCATGCTTCCAACGCTGCCAGAAGCCAATCTTGTGCTTGCTCATAAATGTTCGGATATTGTCGCGGGAAATTTACATGGAATATATTGTCACAAAAAAAAAACATCTCGTGAATATACGTTACCAGACCACATCTATTGTTGAAATTATGGCTATTGCTACAAGGAACACTTATTTTTTATGGATTAACTATATTTAACCAAGTTTTCTGGGGAAAAAGAACTGGTTATTAGATTGGCGAATGTCGGCGGGCGGGCGGAACAAGCTTGTCCGGGCCATGACTATGTCATTCATTGTGAGATTTTAAAATCATTTGGCACATTTGTTCACCATCATTGGACGGTGTGCCACGTGAAAGAATTACGTCGATATCTCCAAGGTCACACTGAGTTCAAAGGTCAAAAATGGCCATAAATGAGCTTGTCCGGGCCATAACTATGTAATTCATTGTGAGATTTTAAAATCATTTGGCACATTTGTTCAATATCATTGGACGGTGTGTCATGCAAAGAAAAATGTTGATATCTGCAACATCAAGGTCACACTTTGAGTTCAAAGATCAAAACGGCCATAAATGATCTTGTCCGAGCCATAACTATGTCATATATTGTGATATTTTTAAATTGCTCTGTACATTTGTTCACAATCATTGGATGGTGTGTCATGCGGAAGAATTACGTCAATATCTCCAAGGTCAAGGTCACACTTTGAGTTCTAAGGTAAAAAATGGCCATAAATGTGCTTGTCCGAGCCATAACTATGTCATTTATTGTGAGATTTTAAAGTGACACTGTACATTAATTTTGTTCACAGTAATTGGACGGTGTGTCATGCGAATATATTCAAGGGTTCAAAGGTCAAAATGGCCATAAATGATAATGGAATTATAATTCTTAAAAATTGCCATAAATTAGCTTTTCTTGTTTTGTGAAGACAGCATGCAAAATATTCTATGTCAATGCTGCATGTGGGGGTATACGTCACATCTGTGACAAAGCTCTCTAGTTCTAAATATACTTTTTTGAAAACCTGGTTTTGTGACAATTTTTTTCTTGTTTACAAAATTTTTTAACGTAATATTTGTTGATTTTGAGTAATTTTGGGGCTTTACAGATTCGCATCATTGAATCCTTGCCTTTGGTTATTTTATTGGTGTAAAGTCGTCTATGTGTTAGACTTTGCTACCTGTCAGGAAGGTTCAGTGCGGCTAATAATATTGGCGAGTTTTTTTTGGCCAAGTTGGACAAAGTACTGGCAGTGCGTCCATTGAGAAGAATTAGCATTAACAACTCTGAAATAATTGGAATATTTCATGTTGTGAAATATTCATATTTGGAAGCATTGGTCTTTATATTTGCTTGCTAGTTGATTGCTTGAAGTTGAAACCCATTTAAATATTCTTAGATATGTTCATTTGTATTGCTCATTTTATATGTTTAAGTACAAAAAATGCAGGTTTGTAACTACATGTAACTTGAGGCAATGTTTCTTTAGGGATATTTAGGCGGCAATCAGGAATTTTGATTAATTGGAAAAGTACATTTTACACATACTTTAATCAAGAATGATAGCAATCGCTGAATATTTTTCATGAATATATTTAAAGTGTGTTTTTGTATATTTGTGAGAAGTTATGAACATTTCTCCTGAATGAACTTGTTCAACATTTGAAACAAGAGTTGTGTTAATTGATTGTTGAGTGAGCACCACGGAAAGAAACACATCATGTGAAAATGGGTCTTATGCAGTATGTGGCAAGCATAGTTCCTTACCAGCTTATGCATTCAGAGTTACCCTGTCCGCAAATAAGACCATGAAACCTTGGGAGACTTTATAGTTGACAGGGTAGCTACAGACAGGACTGCGTACATTCACAGGCTGGTCTTTAGCTATGCTAGCCATATGAGTAATATCCTGTTTGGCATTATGCTGGTCAGAAATACATAGTTATCTGTATTTTTCTCGAAACAAATTTCTATGTACATTTTCAAATTGTACCAGTGTACTTCTATTCTATATATTTTCAGTGTACAGGAATTCCTTCCGCCAGACATTTGCGGAGATGAATGCTCCCACAGGGAGCTACAAGAGGATCTTCATCCATGTGTTTTACATTGTGGGCTTCTCCATTCTCTACCAGCTCTACTTTAGTCTTACTTGTAAGTCAAAGTGATGTTAAGTAGCTCAACTTTAGTCGCACTTGTATGTCAAAGTGTGGTTACGTAGCTATACTTAAGTTGTACTTGTCTTGTAAGTCAAAGTGATATATCGAAGCTCTACTTGAGTCTTACTTGTTAGTCAAGGTGATGTAAAGTAGCTCTTCCTCAGTCTTACTTGTAAAGCAATGTGTGGTAAAATAACTACTTAATTCTTAATTTTAATTCAAAGGGATGTTAAGTAGCTCTACTTAAGTCTTAATTGTATGTCAAAGTGATTTTAAGTAATCTTACTTGTAAGTCAAAGTCACATAAAATAGCTCTACTTAAGGCTTACTTGTAAGTCTAAGTGACGTTAAGTACTGTAAATCCACGAATATAATACGCCCTCGTGTATAATACGCACCCCTGAGTTTGGTAAAAATTTATTGGTAAAAATTGAAAATCCTAGTAAAATACGCAATAAAATATCAGTGTCTGAAATCGGCCATTTCCGAAAAAAATTGTCAATATATTTTTGTGTTGTGAAAATAGCAAATCAATTAGGTGTTGTCAACTATCTGTTTCACAGTAATACCCCAGTATATTGATCGGGATGTGTTATAGTGCTGTTGTCATGACAGTTGCATAATAAATATCTCTTGTCAATTGTTTATATTACCATTGATTGTTACCGATAACACACAGGCCGCTTGCTGACATCCGGGTCAAGCAGTCATAATTGCAAAAGAAAGAAGCAGAGACGCTGTCTTTTGTTTTCACATTTAATTCGATTCGATAATATTCAGGACGATAATAATTATAATAATAATAAAGTAATAAGAAGACAAAATGGTTACATGTACTTCCGTTTTTATAGTTGTCTAGATGAATTACTTTTCCGAAGTGTTACAAACTCGATACTTTAATTAAACTTAAAATACAATTAAACCGCTAGTGTTTTTCATGATCTCTTTAATTAAAATACGCTGCTGTCATTAAGGCTAGTTTGGGAGTAAAAAACAAACTAATTATCACCTTTCAATTTAATTTGGCAATAGGCAGAAAGGTGTAATAGACTCTATTAGCATCATAAAACTAATTATTTAATTACCACTCTTTACTTCAGATATGGTTAATATGCGGTAGAAAGATAAATAGTGGTCAGCTAAGATATATTTATTTACGGTTATTGTCAGGGTTTTTTTTCATTTGCTAATCTCTTTATACGACTTAGCGTTCAGTCGCTATATTGAAGGCAGACGACGATATTAACTCTGTATTCAAAGTAAACAATGTCTGCGCATGAATTACCCAATATTATCCTATTGCTCCTCCCGTTCCCATGTTTCATTTGACAACTTCATTTCATGTGTAAGTGAGTTTTCTTGTTGATTGGCCAGCTACCATGCGCATTTCAATAACAATAAGGTCAAGCGATGTCTCATAATCGGGTACAGACCGGGTTTCGTTTACTGTTCGAATTGCGAACACTTTCATTAAAACAAAGAGACAAATATAGAAAACCAGTCCGATATAAATGGCGGATGTTTTCAATGAAATTTTACTAGATTTTCGCAAATAAGATTTTTATTGAGCCAAATTCTCAATATTTTCGCAAATGGCTCAAATGGCGAACGACAGCGCAAGCCCTGTTCCACCCCTTTGATGTAATGGTGTAGTTCAAAATGGCTGCCGCAAAGCGAATAACAACGATTAAGTTGAAAATATGCACAGGAAAAATTGTGTTCTGCTCTAAACTCGTATATTATAGGCACCCCCTACTTGAAGAAAAAATGGGCAGGTAAAAAAGTGCGTATTATATTCGTGGATTTACGTGGATCAGTAGCTCTTTATTTAGTCTTACTTGTAAGTCAAAGTCATGTACTGTAGCTCTACTTTAGTCTTACTTGTAAGTCAAAGTGACGTAAAATAGCTCTACTTTAGTCTTACTTGTAAGTCTAAGTGACGTAAAATAGCTCTACTTTAGTCTTACTTGTAAGTCAAAGTGACGTTACACAGCTCAACTTTAGTCTTACTTGTAAGTCAAAGTGACGTAAAATAGCTCTACTTTAGTCTTACTTGTAAGTCTAAGTGACGTAAAATAGCTCTACTTTAGTCTTACTTGTAAGTCAAAGTGACGTTACACAGCTCAACTTTAGTCTTACTTGTAAGTCTAAGGGACGTAAAATAGCTCTACTTTAGTCTTACTTGTAAGTCTAAGTGACGTAAAATAGCTCTACTTTAGTCTTACTTGTAAGTCAAAGTGACGTTACACAGCTCAACTTTAGTCTTACTTGTAAGTCTAAGTGACGTAAAATAGCTCTACTTTAGTCTTACTAGTAAGTCTTAGTGACGTAAAATAGCTCTACTTTAGTCTTACTTGTAAGTCTAAGTGACGTAAAATAGCTCTACTTTAGTCTTACTTTTAAGTCAAAGTGTGGTAAAGTAGTTTTTGTTTAGTCTTACTTGTAACTCAAAGTGACGTAAAGTAGCTATTCTGTATTTTTAATTGTTAGTCAAAGTGACGTAAAATAGCTCTATTGAAGTCTTACTTGTAAGTCTAAGTAATTTGAAGTAGCTCTGCTGTAGTCTTACTTGTAAGTCTAAGTGACGTAAAGTAGCTCTTCTTAAGTCTTACTTGTAAGTAAAAGTGATGTAAATATGCATTACTTTAGTCTTACTTTTAAGTCAAAGTGTGGTAAAGTAGTTCTTCTTTAGCCTTACTTGTAAGTCAAAGTTACGTAAAGTAGCTATTCTTTATTCTTAATTGTTAGTCAAAGTGACCTAGAATAGCTCTACTTACATGTGAAAGTCGTACTTGTAAGTTTTAGTAAAGAAAAGTAGCTCTACTTAAGTCTTACTGTTAGTCAAAATTACGTAAAGTAGCTCTACTTGAGTCATACTTGTAAGTCAACATGATGGAAAATAGCTGTACTTAAGTCTTACTTGTAAGTCAAAGTGATGTTCAGATGCCGTACTTTGGTTTAAATTGTAAGTCAAAGAGGTGTTAAGTAAGGCGTACATGTTGAATGCTGTACTTGTTTTTCTGTGCAATTTTCTTGTTGGCTAGCAAAAATGCAAACACTTTTTATTTAAGGATACTTCTAGTGTTTTTTAATGAAAAAAAAACAGCACACAATTTGCCCCTGCACTTAGCCATCAACAAGTCTGCCATGACTGGGATTAAGAGGTTATGGGGGATTTCTGAAATATAGCTCTACCTATTATACTTATTATCCCCCGCCATAGGCGGAGGGATATTGTTTTGGCGTTGTCCGTCCGTCTTTCCTTCTGTCCGTCTGGCACTTTTGTGTCCGGAGCCATATCTTGGAAGTGCTTTAGTATATTTCATTGAAACTTGATGTGAGTATATATATGGATAAGAGGATGATGCATGCCAAATTGCATTGAACACCATCTGTTAATAACGGAGTTATGGCACTTTGTATCTTAAAAAAATGCTTTTTTAGCTGAGTGTCAAATATAACACTTTTGTGTCCAGAAGCATATTGGCGGGGGATATCAATTCAACGAATTTGCTTGTTAATATTTCTTTTTCTTAGTTTAATGACAACCAATATTTCCACAATTATGGAGATTTGCAACATGTCAGACTATTCACCACAAAAGTACATAAATGTATCAGAAAGAAAAACCAGCTAAATTGGGTTATGCACCACCATATCATCCCAATAACCACTCAACCCCATCATATGAGTTGCATTCTGGTAAAACTGTGCATTGTGTCAGCGGGTAGTGTTGGCCAAGACTAGCCTGTGCTTTATTCACATTTGTTAAGCCCAGTTTTCCCAGACTGAGACTCAGTTCATGCCATATTTCAGGTGTCCCACCAAAGGCAAGAGCGTACAGTGAGGAGATTGAGACGGGCCGCATGCAGAGGATGGTCATGATGGGAATGAACCCAGTGGCCGGTCTGGCCTCCAAGTATGACTACGAGAAGAATGAATGGAAGAAATAGACAGCAGGTGCTTAAGGTTTAGGGTGGAATATTTATAAACAACAAAGTGCCCATTGCTGAATTGTTAATGACATTTCATGAAGATCAAACACAAAAGATATGTCAATTGTGGTGTTAATTATTAATATGTAACAAAGTGCCCATTTCTTAATTGTTATGGGCATCAATTGAGAAAGAAAAACTTGAAAAATAAATTAACTGTAAATAAAGAAAACTTTGGTTGCCTGTAACATGGGATGATGTGTTTTTATGTTTCAGAATTTGAATAAATTATTTGAAAATGTTGCATGTGTTAATCTCACTTCGTCATCATATTAAATTCAACAATCTAGATTATGTCTTTAGAATTGTTGTATTCATGTTCTGAAACTTTTTCTGACAATTTCTTTAGCAAGTGAGATTCCTTTCAATTGAAAAACAGTTGTTGGGACAATTTTCCTTATAAATCTATTGTGAACGCTTCAGAACACTATCTGTTCAGTCTAATGCTGCAACTCGGGATTCTGTTCTGCGTACACAACAGGAAAAGAAAGAACCTCAAGCTGCAAAAAACTTGTAAACCCCACCTGAATATGTTCACTGCAATAGAAAATCTAACACATACCCCTGAACAAAGTACCAGACCCTTGGGTGAATCTTTAGACGATGTTTTCAGTGCCCATTAGTCCTTTCAAAAGACTTCAATACATGCAAATATAATGACTTTAGTTGTAATCTTAAAATAAAAAGTTTTAACAAGACATTTGCAGGAAAAAAACATTTTGTGTTCTATATAGTTATGTATTGAACTGTTGTTTTGCTTGACTTTAGTTTTATCAAAGTTGTTGTATCCCACAGTTTGTATGCCCCCAGATCGAATGATCTGGTATATTGTTTTTGGCCTGTCTGTCATTGTTTGTGTCTGTCTGTCACAAACTTTAACCTTGGTTAAACTTTTGCAATGTTGATGATAGCAACTTGAAAGTTGGCATGCATGTGGATCTCAGGGAGCTGCACATTTTGAGTGGTGAAAGGTCAAGGTCATCCTTCAAGGTCAAAGGTAAAAAAAACAAAATCCAAAGGAAGTAACAAGCTTTAAAGGGAGATAATTTTTAACCAGGTTTTCCGAAGGAAAAAAATGGTTATTAGATTGGCGAATGCGGGCTGGCTGGCGGGCTGGCTGGCGGGCTGGCGGAACAAGCTTGTCCGGGCCATAACTATGTCGTTCATTGTCAGATTTTAAAATCATTTGGCACATTTGTTCACCATCATTGGACGGTGTGTCGCGCGAAATAATTACGTCGATATCTCCAAGGTCAAGGTCACACTTTGAGTTCAAAGGTCAAAAATGGCCATAAATGAGCTTGTCCTGGCCATAACTATGTCTTTCATTGTGAGATTTTAAAATCATTTGGCACATTTGTTCACCATCATGGGACGGTGTGTCGCACGAAAGAATCACGTCAATATCTCCAATGTCAAGGTTGCCCCGACTAAAAATAGATTTTTTTTAAAAACAAACTTACAAAGGGGGTTAATTTTGTTTGTTCATTTCAAAAGTTCAGTTTGAGTTTTCTCCCTTTATCAGATTTTTTTTTCACAATGAAAACCTGGTTTTGTGACAATTTTGTCCTTTGTTATTTTATATGATTTGGCAGATGCAAATCATTTTCACAAGGGAAGTAATTTTTTTTTAAGGGATATAATATAAAAAAATCTTTTACCAGTATTGTTAACTTCAACTTCAACGTGATAAAAGAACCCTTGACATGATTTTATTTGGTTTATTAATTAAAAAATTATAACAATGGGCCATTTCTCATATAATACATATAGATCTATACAATATTTAACAAAAGACCATTCTTAATGCATAGGAATATATATCACAATTAATTGTCACTATAATCAAGAAACACTGCATTATGCAATGATAAAATGGAAGCATAAATTAAAACCTATATCTTTTTTTTGCATTTAAAAATTAAAACAATTATATGTTTAAGCATAGAATTTGTTTTTAAAAAAATGTTAAAAAATAACATTTTAATTTACAGAACAAAGGAAGAAATACAAATTTTAACTGACAATACATAATAATTTGTTTCAGTGAATTGCCTTCAGGATTTGAAAGAAAACAGGGATATGTTTTAATTGCATGGGGTGTTTTTTTTATAAATTAAACTGGTAACATAAAACAGGTACAGGTAATGCACTTGTCAATGGCACCTGTCAATTATAGCACAAAGGATCCTAGTCAAGCTCTATATAGTCATGTACATAGGATTGCTCCCAAATTATTGTACATCCTAGTTTGTCAATAGAAACAGTACATACAGTTATCCTTCAACATTTAATTGCATCGCTATATTGGAAGCCATTCTTGTTTTGGTATGTCTAATACTACTTCCATATCTGGTGTACATCTGAAAGACAAAATGAAACAATGCACACTAGAAATTTTATTTGTAATATGCCCATTCAAACTTTCAAACTTTCAAACTACTATAATTTTTTTACAAATTACAAATATTAATATGCATATTATGATCGCATTTCAAAATATTTTTAAACAGTAGCAAGGAGTTATCAACAAATTATTCAGAACAAATGTTTTTTTAACTACTTCTGTTTCAGGATCAATACGTACTTTTGTTGGTATAAAAAGAATTCTGGAAACATTTGTTGTCTTAGATTTGTTTTAGGGTCCCTAAGCAAGTCCTTCACTGTTTTCTCCAGTTCAGAGTTCTGTTTTTGTAGTTCTTCTTGCTGCTTTTTGTGAAGTTCGATCTCCTGAAATAATAAAAGCCACTCTCTGTTAAAACTGAGCTCAATGGATGCGCATGACGTGTCTGCACAAACAAATCAAGGACAACTCTCTCCGCCTCTGGAATTTTCCTTCAAAGGAGGTTTCTTATAAAGAAAAATCTAATCCATGTGGAAAGTGTCGTCCCTGATAAGCCAGTGCGGACTTCTGAAGTATTGTCTAGAGAAGCTGTATTTTGCCAGTTTTAATTGACAATTGCATGATGAGGGGCACTGTTACTGTCCAGACAAGTTGTGTTATGGCCCACTTGAGTCCTTGACATTTGAGATGGGGAGACAGTCGTTGCATGCAATATGACCTCTCCTCATGGTGCCAATTTGTGGTAAGCTTTGTTTAAAATTGCATGATGAATGATGGAGTTATCTACCCAACAAGCTTGGGCAGACTTTAGCAGGCAAAATGCACATTTGATTTTTGTTTTAATTAACATTTCATACTTTGTTCTCTTATAAATGGTGGAAAATGTTTGTAATAACTACTGTATCTAGAATAATAAGTCAAAACTGTTTTCACTAGCTAACTTCAGTGAGTAGCAAATGAAATCAATGAAGTATGAACATTTTGCAATACATCTGTCTTCAGCAGTGTTACAAATACTAATACATGTTGCAAAACATTTTTAAGTATGATCAAAGACCTCTTAAATGCTAAATGTTCTATCATTCTTACCTTTTCCATGACCATATTCTGCAAGGCCATGTCCTTCAAGCTTGGGTGCATCATTTCAATAGCTGACTGTAAATAGACATTCAAGAAACTGAATGTTTTTGTTAAACTTCTGCATTTTACATTTAAAATTATATTGAAATAAAAAGAACAAATTTTAAACTACACATCTAATAATTTTTTGCAAAAACAAAATTGGGAACAGATTTTTATACGCCTGTTTTTAAAAACAGGACGGATTATAGTTTCACCCTGGGCGGGCGGGCGGCTTCCACAGCAGTGTGTGCTCTTTAATTCAAATAGTTTTCATCCGATCTTCACCAAACTTAGTCAGAAGTTGTGTCTAGACAAAATCTAGGTCAAGTTAGAATATGGGTCATGCATGGTCAAAAACTAGGTCACGGGGTCACTTAGTGTATTTCAAGGATAAAGCATGGTGTCCGCTCTCTAATTGAAGTAGTTTTCACCCAATCTTCACCAAATTTGGTCAGAAGTTGTGCCTAGATAATATGTAGGTCACTTTCAAATATGGGTCATGCCGGGTCAAAAACTAGGTCACGAGGTTACTTAGTGCATTTCAAGCATTAAGCATGGTGTCCGCTCTCTAATTGAAGTAGTTTTCATCTGATCTTCACCTAATTTGATCAGAAGTTGTGTCTAGATGGTATGTAGGTCAAGTTCGAATATGGGTCATGCAGGGTCAAAAAAGAGGTCACATAGTACATTTCAAGCATTTAGCATGGTGTCCGGTCTCTAATTGAAGTAGTTTTCATCTGATCTTCACCAAATTTAGTCAGATGTTACATCTAAATGATATCTAGGTCAAGTTCAAATATAGGTTATGCCGGGTCAATAACTAGGTCTCGAGGTCACTTAGTGAATTTCAAGCATTGAGCATGGTGTCCAAAACCTTCGCACGGGCGTATCTTTTGACAGTTTGGCACTCTTGTTGTTTTTTTTGTTAAAGTAAGAAAGGCAAGCTATAAATAAAAATATATATATGGTGTTTTTATCTGCAAAGATAAATCCTATTTCAGCATACCTAGTCCAAATTGTCTCATTTATTGCAAAATTGTGCACCTACTTTATTATTATCTCAGATAGTTTATTTGTAGAGGTCAACTTATAAACAGCAAATAATGTTAGACTTTGCACAGAGCAGACTAAGCAATCTTTGTTAAAATGTCCTGTCCAGGAAAAGGTCCAGAATTTTTTTAGATGTAACATTGTTCAGAACAGTTAAATGATTTTATGTTAGTTGTCATTGAGGGAGCAAGCGTGCCAGTATTTAGTAGTTTTTACAGCCCTTCCACACCCCAGGTTGCACTACATGTACAGTCCAACCTGCCAGAGCGACCGCCTGTTAATAGCGACCAACAGTCAATAACGACCACACTGATTTCCTCCCGAACAATTTTGCTATATATTGAACCTGCGAATAAAGCCCACCTGCGAATAAAGACCAAAGACCGCCGTTTTACATTCCCAAAAGTCCATTTTGATAGCTAACAACGACCACTGCAATCATAAAAATCAACGATTTTGCAACTTTCAAAACACAAAATGGCCGCCATGACGCTGTGTAGTCACGTGATACACATCTTACCAGTGGACTCGTCGGTCGCTATGGAAATATTGGCAAGTGACAGTTTATTGCACTCGATAGCAGTTGTTTGTTTATTTAACACGGATTGCTAATTGGCAGTCGCCTACTTCTTTTCTGCATTTGACAGTTTGTCAAAAGTGTAAAAATATTGCCTTTGTATTAAAGTGACTCGCGATAAATGTACTAATTGCTGAAAATATCAAAGACAAGTTTGGGGCTTTCATCAACTCATTAAGCAAATTAACGGTTTTAAATCAATAACGATGCCTGAAATACAAACATTTTGTTAGCCATTCCCTTCTTACATTTCTCCTTGATAAGACGTGCATAGATTTTAGACAAGTAATCAGTTCAATTTAACCATCATTGCTTCCAAGCGTAAGTTCTTGATGTTGGAAGAACGCGTTGCGGTCATTAGTTTGTTAGTTAAAGGACACAGTTGTAGACGAGTGGCTGGTGATCTTGGTGTAGGCAAAACTCAAATCCAGAACATTCTGAATTACATGTTCATATACATGTATGTCAATAATTATTTATAAATGTATATGATTAATGAAATAAATAATAAAAACATAAGGGAATGGAAATAATAAAAACAAAACTGTGTTTTCAATCCTTTATTTATTATACATGCATAAGTATTCAAACATTTAAACAAAAGAGCACATACATAGATAAGGTACCTGTTAAAATACTACTAGCATATTTTGCAGTTTCATAGTTTCATTTGCATAAGTTTTAATCGACCCTGGGAATAAAGACCACCTGTGAACAAAGACCACAACGACCAAATCCCTTGAGTGGTCTTTATAGACAGGTTAGACTGAATGTGAGGACCCAGAATGTGTCCAAGCATCCAACTTCCTAGACTCATAAGTTTAAACAAATTTTGAATAAAAGCAGCATTGTACATCTTGTTAGATTTCAATGTGATGTTTTGCTGTAGGAGTTAACATTGAAGGATTCCCACCTGTCTGGAATGGACCACTAAATAAAGTCCCGGTCACTGGGAGTGATGACTATATAAGGGTTGCAGAGGTTAAAAATGTGTGTACCTGACAGCCCATTAGGAAATCAATCATTATGATAAGATTGTAAACAACAACATAATTTAAACATGAACAGACTGTGAACGATACCATACTTCTACAGTAAGTGCCTGTTTCATCACAATGTTAATTGTTTATTTAAGTCATGCTCTGAGAATATGGGGATCAATTCATGTTTCATCCATAATAGCCTGTGCAGACTGCAGGGAGGAAGTTTAAAGGAAGTCTCTTCTTAGACAAAGTCCAGTTTGGTAAGAAAGTGTCATCCCTGATAAGCCTGTGCAGAATGCGCAGGCATACCTGAGACAACACTTTTTGCACATGCATTTAGCCCTGTTTTCCAAGACCATGCCTCATATTTATTATAATGTATTACATTTGTACTTCAGTATCCCAACTATCCCTTGGCCTATCACATACCTCTGTGACTTGTTTCGTGATCTTGTTCTGGGTCATCTGTTTTTCCTTCTCATATTTGCTCAGCTCTGTCCGAGTAATGTGCTCCAGTTCTTCCTGGTCCTCCTGTAAACCAACAATAAAAGCCAATCAAAATGCTCCTCATACTATCTAAAAATAATATCAAATCAAAATGATCAACATACTATCTAAAAATAACACCGAATCAAAATGCCCTACCCGGAATCTATAAATAACAAAAAATAAAAAAGCTGATGTAACTGTTTAAGTAGTTTTTTCCGCATGTGTAGAAGTTACCTAACTCACAATACAAAAACATAGCATACATAAATGTAAGCAAATTGCCAGTATACAATGGTGAAAAATAGTTGAATTGTGACAATTTCATTGTGTATAAATAATTGCTTATAACATACGATCTGATTATATCAGTGGTCATCACTTCCTTCCTTAACATGACTGTTAGATATATGGATTTTAACTGATTGTATTTAATATTGTTCATGAAGTGAAATCTACACTATGTTTAAGAATAATAAATCATAATCCGTATTAAACAAAAAAAATAAAAATAAAATTATGTCAACATTGATCACTCTTTATTTGTCCCATATCACTATTAAAATAGCATTAAACGTCGTAATTGAACAGTAATAAAATAGCCTTATTTTGTGATTAAAAATTCCTTTTCTTGGATAACATGGTCATCTGGTAGTTATCAAACTCTTAACTACTGATTAAATGTGAAATGTTGAAATGGTGTTTACTTTTGGCAATTATTTATACCAGCTGTGGTAACTGATTTCAGTTACTTGAAATCAAATCAGTTTACTAGATGCATTATGTTAATTTGTTGGGTGTATTTAAATAATTTGGTAACTGAGCAGTATTCCTGCATAAAATCAATCATACAAATGAAAATTTGTTCCAAAAGTGATTTTTTTAAATTTCTTCATCCATTTATAATCAATCACAAACTGGTGCATGTATTTAAATCTCAAACTGGTTTCACAGTAAATTTCTGCCTCAACGATGTACACAATTTCTGCCTCAACGATGTACACAATTTCTGCCTCAACGATGTACCCAATTTCTGCCTCAACGATGTACCCAATTTCTGCCTCAACGATGTACACAATTTCTGCCTCAACGATGTACACAATTTCTGCCTCAATGATGTACACAATTTCTGCCTCAACGATGTACACAATTTCTGCCTCAACGATGTACACAATTTCTGCCTCAACGATGTACACAATTTCTGCCTCAACGATGTACACAATTTCTGCCTCAACGATGTACACAATTTCTGCCTCAACGATGTACACAATTTCTGCCTCAACAATGTACACAATTTCTGCCTCAACGATGTACACAATTTTGGTTGCCAGATCTATCAGGGGATTTATTGTATTCACAAAATAAGTAAACATTTCCAAGTCGCTAACTATACCGCTTAAACAGTATCTTAATATAACAACCAATCAAAATGCTCCTTTCTCTAGCTATGAGCAATTTGTGGCCAGGACAAGTTACAACAACCAAACACAACAATTCGTGAGGATTTCCTGATACCAAGGATTGAAAACTCTTTAAATGCTAACAAGACTATGTACGTCACAGTGATTTAATATACATAAGCATAAATTTAAATAATTGTTTACTGCAGGTCTAAACAAGAGCTGTCTCCATAGGATGAAATATGCCCCCGAAAACGGCTTTGATAGAAGTTATGAGCATTTTTCGAAATCTAAACGCAGATTTTGAAACCTAAACGCTGACCCTAAGGTCAAGGTCACAGGGGTCAAAATTTAGGTGCGTATGGATAGGCCTTGTCCATATACACATGCATACCAAATATGAAGGTAGCATCTGAAGCAACATAGAAGTTATGAGCATTTTTTTTAAATGACGGAAAGGCAGATGGACAAACAGACGGACAGTGTGATCACTACATGCCCTCCTTTGGGGGCATAAAAAGGGTATTGTTGGTTCTTTGTCTAAAAAACACTTTAAATATTACATATAGTAAGATAATATGAATTATTTTCTTACATCATATGTTATGGTTTTTGTCTGGAATTCCTTCTGCAGATTTGATATGATCATTGCTTTCACTGGGTATTCTTTATCCTAGAAAACAACAAAAGAATCATAATGCAAAATTTCAAATACAATAAAACGCATAGATAGGTTAATTACAAAATTTTTGTTGGGCTTTTAGGATCTGCTGTTTCTCAAACATATTAGAATTAATATTAATTTCTTGGATTTTTATAGTTGTTATGAAAATTTTACACTTTTTTCTCGAATACACTAGTTCAAATCATCTAAATGAATTATTTGTTGTATACAGACGTAATTGATGTTTATTGTTAAATCTTGTTCAATGGAGAGGTGTATGACTTATAAAAAAAATCATATCAGACACCAGTATCCACTAGTCTAACAATAATATGTGGCTTGTTCTGTGAAAGCTGGTCATAATGCATGTGCGTAAAGTGTCGTCCCAGATTAGCCTGTGCAGTCTGCACAGGCTAATCAGGGACGACACTTTCCGCCTAAACTTGATTTTCGGTAAGGAGGGACTTTCTTGAAACTAAAAATACCATAAAAGCGGAAAGTGTGATCCCTGATTAGCCTGTGCGGACTGAACAGGCTAATCTGGGACGACACTTTACGCACATGAATTAAGCCCAGTTTTCTCAAAACAAGACACATATGGTATCATATTGTGAGCCACATTATGGGAAAACTAAGCTAAATAAAGTGGGATCCAAGATTAGCACGTGCAGTCCAAACAGGCTTATCAGGGACAACACTTACCGCCTAGACTGGATTTTCATATAGATAACACTTCCTTTACAAGAACAAGAGCTGTCACCATAGGATGACTTATGCCCCCTATAAACGCTTGATAGAAGTTATGAGCTTTTTTCGAAACCTAAACGCAGATTTCAAAACCTAAACGCGGACCCTAAGTTCAAGGTCAAGGTCACAGGGGTAAAATATTTTGTGCGTATGGAAAGGCATTGTCCATATACACATGCACACCAAATATGAAGGTTATATGCCCCCTTTTCTTCGAAAGGGGGCATAAAAATTCCATAAAAATGCCATCCCTGATTAGCCTATTTGGACGGCACAGGCTGATGATAGATGACACTTTAAGCACATGCATTAAGCCCAGCTTTCCCAGAACGCGGCTCATTATGTTTTGTGTATTTTTTCCTTTCATAACACTTTGCTTTACATCTGCCTTCATAAATACCTTGTAATTTAAAAGCACATGAAGCTCTTCCTGTTTAGTTTTTAACTTTTGATCTAGTTCATTGACTTCATTTTCAATTGCTGAAACAAAGAAAAATGGAGTTTAGGTTCATTTGTCATGCCAGCATATGTTAACCAAAGTTACACATGATTAAATTTCGTAGGTGAAGAAATGTTATAATACAGCTGTTAATAAGCATAACTTATGTCAATAACATACACTGGTTTCACGTAAGATATTTTTGTATAAAATGAAATTCATAAAAGCAGATTTTATTAAAGCATCTCTGAAAATAGATGTATGCAACTGCTCGACATGTTAATACAGCAGCTGGTAAAATGACCAGTCGTCTACTGAATGTAATAACTAGGGTAACTGACATTTTGTGAATTGTTCAGGAATGCATATTTTCAGACATTATCCAAAATACAGTAAGAGCACTTACGTTATTTTTTGCGCTCAAAATATTTCAGTATTGAAATTATGGTAACTGCTTCTTTCTTAATTTGTTTTTGTTTTAAAAAAGACATATCAATTTGGAGTTTTGTTTCGTTTTTCAAGTGTTATTATAATACTTATCAGAAAATTTGAATATGGAAAAAGGTTTATTATTTTAATAAAAACATTTTTTGCTTCTCCTGAAAATTTAACAAAATGTCAGTTACACTACTTTTTACATTCAGAAAATGACATGTGTTTGTTATGTCAATTTCAAAAATTTGATAAAAACATTATTTTTACCAAAAAGGTTGACTTAGTATTTTAACAGTTGATGTATTTCACCTTAATAAACACAAAAATGGAAAAAAGTAAAAATGTATAAAAATGTCAGTTACATGACTTATTACATTCAGTAGGCGCAGTGTCATGCAAAAATGGGTTTTATGCCAAACGCTGCCAATGTAGCTCCCAACCAGACTGCGCAAATGCCAAAACTACCCATCATACCTTTGAGACCATGATAAATTGCGTGACTATATTGGAGAGGGACGCTCCTGACAAGACTGTGCAGTCTGAGCAACGCTGGCTGCATAAGGCATAAGGTCCATTATAACACGACACAGCATAAATGAATCTACATGAAATTAACTATAGCTGATGATAAAATTAACAAGACTATTGCCAAGCAATATAAGTCCCCTACCTGTGAAACTCAACCATTTTCAGCAATATTTCTAGTCTATTTGTTGCCATAGCAACCAGAATTTCTGACGTAGGAACAAAATGATATGACGTGGATAATCTCCATATTGCCATCTATCTATTTTTTAAGTTTCATGAAAAAATATAAAGAACTTAATAAGTTATCACAGGATCCACTATTTTCAGCATTATTTCTAGTCTATTTGTTGCCATAGCAGGAACAAATGAAATGACATGCATAATCTCCATATTGCCATCTATCCATGTTTTAAGTTAAATGAAAAAAAAAAGAAGAACTATTAAAGTTATCGCAGGATCCAGAAAAGTGTGACAGACTGACTGACAGACAGAGCGCAAACCATAAGTCTCCTCCGGTTTCACCGGTAAGGGGACAAAAATAGCAGGAATTCACGTATGTTACAAGTATGTTCTTTTACAGGCAAATATTCAAGGACTTTATAAGGACTGTTATTGACAGTTTCAAATTCTATGACTTTTCAAGGAATTTTAATCCCTTGTGCAAAACCTGGAAAAATGGAATGAAGTATAAAAAAGAAAAATCTATTTTATGCTTTCCGGTGGTTTATAGAGAAATATCAGTGAATTAAAACTGATAATTTCACTGTTTCAAACAATGAAAATTATCAGTGAAAATTATCTATATTATTCACTGTTTATGTTAAATGATGTCATTTTTTTGACAAAATGACGTCATTTTCCCAGCGAAATTCTTTAGTTAAACTCTTTAACAATGTATATAAACTGTGAAAAAAGCATATAAAAAAAAAATGTTGGGTTCGGTGGATTATCGATTTCAGTAAAACATTTAACCTAGTCTAAATATACGCCAAAAAGACCTCACAAACTAGGACTTATTGGGAAGCATGCAACCAACATTCCTTAAAATGTAAGAGTCTTTTTTGCTCATATGTTTTTAGCCCTGTTTCCCCTCAACAGGTTTCTGGTGTACAACTAAAGATTAGTAGGTGTTAACATCTATTAAATACAGCAGAAGACTATTTAAAATCTTCTGTATTAAAAATATTAGTCATATTAATGAAGTTTGTGATTGAAAAAAATTTGTAAGATTTGGAGAATGGAAAACATAAACAGGGCACAATTACTTAATTCATGTGGCATAACTAAGTCATTCCTCAGGTTTGGTTTACCATCAAACTTGACCAATTATTATTTACATTACCATTACTTAACATAAAAAATGCATGACCACAATAGGATTTAGATAATGTGAAAAGCTAAAAAGGTAATTTTGAGATTTTTCAACGGCCAAAACTCAAACTTACAAGCGCACTTTGGTTATCATACTTTAACTTAATATACATTTTATTATATATTAACATGGATTCAAGTGAAGATTAGATAACCATTCTTTAAGTGACTATCAGACCTGGCCTGGATACTTGACCCGAAATATTTCCAATAAATTTTATGGAGATCACATGAACACTGACTTGAAAATGAATGTGGTCTTCACAACGCATCATTTACCGACATGACCAAATCAATATTCCTGGCAATGAAGGAGAGGCATGATAATAATGAGCTAAAAATAGAACCATTCACCAATTAGTTTAAGAAAGTCAGAGAATGAAAAAGAAAATGAATATTTTATAACAACTATATAATATAAATAATTGTTTGACAATACTTATTCCTTGTATGTACCTTTCAATTCTATAAATTCAATAAAGAAAAAAGATCAGTGATTTTTTTTTCATTATCTTCTCATGCAAATGTTGATTAATAATAAATTCAGTTATTCAGCATTTACAAGAAATATTAAATAACATTATGTTAGTGCAATAAGCATGGCACTTGCAATTACATTGAAAGGGTTACAAGTTGTAAAATGTATTTTAAAACAAGGGCTGTTTGTAAAACATGCATGCCCCCCATATGGGCTGTCCGTTGTAGTGGCAGCCATTGTGTGAATACGATTTTTGTCACTGTGACCTTGACCTTTGACCTAGTGACCTGAAAATCAATAGGGGTCATCTGCGGGTCACGATCAATGTACCTATGAAGTGTCATGATCCTAGGCAAAAGCGTTCTTGAGTTATCATCCAAAAATCATTTTACTATTTCGGGTCACCCTGACCTTGACCTTTTACCTTGTGACCTCAAAATCAATAGGGGTCATCTGCAAGTCATGATCAATCTACCTATAAAGTTTCATGATCCTAGGCGTATGCGTTCTTGAGTTATCATCCGAAAACCATTTTACTATTTCGGGTCACTGTGACCTTGACCTTTGACCTAGTGACCTCAAAATCAATAGGGGTCATCTGGGAGTCATGATTAATCTACCCATGAAGTTTCATGATCCTAGGCGTATGCGTTCTTGAGTTATCATCCGGAAACCATTTTACTATTTCGGGTCACCGTGACCTTGACCTTTGACCTAGTGACCTCAAAATCAATAGGGGTCATCTGCGAGTCATGATCAATGTACCTATGAAGTTTCATGATCCTAGGCCCAAGCGTTCTTGAGTTATCGTCTGACGACCACCTGGTGGACGGACCGACAGACCGACCGACCGACATGAGCAAAGCAATATACCCCCTCTTCTTCGAAAGGGGGCATAATAAATGTTTTCGACATGACATAAGTTGTGTACAAAATATGGAAATTAACCCCCAAAATATATGTTTTAAAAACAGCTTTTGTCTCATTCTATAAGAACAAAACATGGCATCATCATAACATGAAAAAGTCTAAACGATATCATACATGAACTGTTCTAAGACTTATTTTAACAAGTAAAACATTCAAAACTTAATTCTAATTTTGTCACACATACATACTTTAATACATCTTGAAAACCAAGTGATCTAAGCAAACAATATAACGGCCTACTTTCTTGTCTCTTTTTAAGTCGTTTCTCTGCGTCTGCCAAATCCTGCTTGGCCTGGGCGTATTCCCGGTTGAAGTGTGCATTGAGGGTGGAAATGCCTCCCTGAATGAGAAAAACCATTAGTAAACAAATGTTTTTTGTAAACAGTACAGCAACTTCCATAACAAAATTAACAAGAGATTGCCAAGCAATATTGTCCCCTACCGGTGAAACTCCACCATTGTCAGTAATTATTTTTTTATATATTTGTTACCATAGCAAACAGAATTCTTGACGTAGGAACAAAATGAAATGATGTGCATAATCTCCATATTGCCATCTATCCATGTTTCAAGTTTCAGGAAAAAATATGAAGAACTTTTAAAGTTATCGCAGGATCCAGAAAAGTGTGACGGACAAACTGACAGACAGACTGACAGACAGACAGAGCGCAAACCATAGGTCCTCCGGTTTCACCGGTAGGGGACAACAAATATTAGTCTGATGAAGATTGGGGCTTAAATGGGTAGGAAAAATTGACAATTTTAGATGATTCAAACACAATAACTAAGTTATTAGTGATTTGCTCATCATTTAATTTGGCAGACCAAACACACAAGCTTAGACATATGCAGGGCCATCTTAGACAATGGGAAAAACTATCTTTTATTTACCTAAACAAAGAATTATCTCTAAATTTACTAAGTTAGGAATTGATGTTTTTGTTTCTAACAAATGAATACAATTAAGTTTTGTTGATGTTAATTAAATGTATATTAATGTCTTGCCTCAATGAGCTTTAGGATACGCTTACTAAAAAGACTCCAAAATGCTGGCAATGTTGGGTTTTTTGGCCATATTTTTGTAGTGCTCATGGATTATGTCACAAGAGTCTCACACATCTTAACATAATCAAGCCAAAATAAAAGCTCATTGTAAAACAATCATGCACAGGCTAATCATGGGTGACAATTTCTGCCTTTAATGTTTTTTTGTCAAGAAGAGTCTTTCTTTCCTCCAAAAATACAATAAAGACAACAATTTACACATTAGAATAAGACCCTTTTTTCTCAAGGCCCGGGTCAGTGGATTTTCTGCGAACGGATCAATATGCGTATAAAAAATGGTAAAGGGTTAGAGTGACATACCCTGTACTTCTCATATCGTCTCAGTAGTCCCTTCACATGATCCAGTGTGCCCGTCTCCTTCACCTCAATCTGGTCTCGAAGAATTATGTTTTGTTCAATACTGGAGATAGTTAAAGACTTTGAAATAAGCCCAGTGTGTGTGTTTATTTATGCAAAGTTTTCTAAATACGGATTGAGTTTTTTTTAAATACAAGTGTTTAAAAAGTCACTATGAGTGTAAAATGTTATTTTTGTATGATTTTTATCTGTACCTGCAGTACATGTATCTATTAAATTATAAGGAGAGAAGTTCTAGTTACTGTCAGCTTTTTTTACAGTACTTAACTGAATTGATTCAATAAAATCAAATACTGGCCACCATCTTATTTATTTCTAAGTCAAACACCTGACCCAGACTGGCATTAAATGTGAACCGAAATTCTGCTCATTCACTGAACCTTACACAATTTTAATGAGCCTTGATCTGGGAAAATGGGGCTTAAAGCATTTCCGTAAAGTGTGGTCCCAGATTATTCTGTAAACAGGCACAACACTTCCGCCAAAACTGGATAGTAACTAAGAACAGACTTACTTTGAAGCAATATTCAATTAAAATGGACAGTGTGGTCCCTGATTATTCTGTGCGGACTGCACAGGCTAATCAGGGTCGACAATTCATCACCTGCATTAAACCATATGTTCTCAGATCTGGGCTCAATGGTTGTGTCTAAGGTCTGACAGGCTTTCCCAGAGACTTTCACGTTATAACCATTTCTAATAGTTTTGATAAATTTGATAGAAGGATACAGTTCAGCGTAGCGTTTGTCATACTCATCTAATGTCATCTTTCTTGTTTTAATTCTCAGCTGCAATATAAAATAATTCAGGTTTCAAGCTCAAAAGTGCAAGCAAACCAGGTTTCAAGCTCAAAAGTGCAAACACATTTTTCCATAACCTATCTATGAGACACATCTATACAAGGATCACCTATGTAACACTTGCATGTATAATGATTGTATGAGGTACATAAATGAAACAACTATTTCAAGCTTAACTGAAGAAATTATGTTTCATATCAAACAATGAATGGGGTATTCATATCAAAGACAAAATAAAAATTACTTAAACTAAAAGCGAACAAGTTTTTAGTAAAAAACAATAACAAAATGAAGGGCGATACAAGCAATCAGATTATCTTTACAAAATTGTGAGCAGTTAACTAAGATTGCCATTGATTATGGTTCTACAAACAACCCTTTCCCGCTTGGAAGCAAAGTGCAATGGCTATGTGCAAACAGCATAAAACCAGAACAGCCTGCGAGTAACTCACAGTCTGTTCAGGTTTAATGCTGTTTGCTGTTCATCAGTATCTAAAGGTTGGAAATAAAGTCTTTAAAAACTTGTATATAGTAAGAAAGGTCTTTAATTAAATTTAACTTCTAAGGGACAACACGTGCCTTAAAATAGGTATCTAAGTGGTAAAGAGTTAACATCATTACCTCCAACATTTTCATCCTTTCTGCACGTTCTTTCTCCTCCTCCTGTTTCTTGGCATGCTCTTTTTTCTCGCGATATGTCATCTGACCGTGATGACAGGACTCTGCAGATGCTGCTCTACGAGCTTGCTCCTTGGCAGCTTTATAAATACATGTGAGTCGTGTTCTGACAAAACTGGGCATAATGTATGTGCCTAAAGTGTTGTCCCAGATAAGCCTGTGCAGTCCGCACACTCAGGCTTATCAGGGACGACACTTTCCGCTTTTATGACATTTTTCGTTAAAATGAAGTCTCTTCTTAGCAAAAATCCGATTTGGGCGGAAAGTGTTATCTCTGATTAGCCTGTGCGGACTGCACATAGCCTATGTGGACTGCACAGGCTTATTTGGGACGACACTTTAAGCACAAGCATTATGCCCAGTTTTCTCAGAACACGACTCATATGTTGAATAAGCCTTACTCTGGGAAAATGGGGCTTAATGCATGTGCGTAAAGTGTCATCCTAGATTAGCCAGTCTTCATAGGCTAATCAGGGATGACACTTTCAGTCTTTACTTGATCTTTTGCTTGAAGAGACTTCCTTTAAAATAAAAATACCATAAACACGGTCACTGGCTTCTTAGTTTAGCCTATGGACTGAACAATGTCCTCACTATGATTCATGGCACACAGAAACGAGTGTTGAGTAAAGTATCAAATTTTGTGTAAACATCATTCTTGAAATCAGTTACCAATTTGCAATACAAAAATAGAACTAACAATAATACAACAATCTTTTATCACCAAAACCATGTCTCGACTTCAAGTGACCACTGTGATCTTGACCTAGAATTGACAGTTATGGGTGATGACTGCAATATATACATAGCCAAGAGGTAATGATTATTTGTGCCAATTCAATTAAAAATCCCATAATACACCACAAAGTTATAGGAAATATGAGGAGTATGCACAAAATTGTTAACTGTGACCTTGATATTTACGACAGCGACATAGTTGATGTACACAACATGCCCAATTTATTTTGAAAGCCAATCATTCACAACAAAGTTATGGACCTGACATAAAAATATAATTTTGATATATACAAATAACGAAATGCAAACATTTCAAGTGCCCACTGTGACCTTGATCTAGAAGTGAGCAACATGGTTATTGGATGCAACACCTTGTCCTAACATGATGGTTATTTATCACAAATTTATCATTATGGTTGTGGTGGTGGTGGTATTGTAAATTACAAGGGAGGCAAATGCTGTAACAAAAAGAACATGCATAAACCGTAGTTGTTTCCCTTGTTTGAACCATGCTAAATCCTTAAAATGCCTATTTCCAGTAACTGTGACCTTCACCTGTAACCTTGACCTTTGACCTAGTGACCTCAAAATCAATAGGGGTCACCGGCGAGTCATGATCAATGTCCCTATGAAGTTTCATGATCCTTGGCCCAAGCGTTCTTGAGTTATCATCTGACAACCACCTGGTGGACGGACGGACCGACCGACCGACCTACCGACAGACAGACCGACATGAGCAAAGCAATATACCCCCTCTTCTTCGAAGAAAGACATAATTAATGTACAAAGTCATTTTAAAATCTCACAATGAACGACATAGTTATAGCGCGGACAAGCTCATTTATGGCCTTTTTTTACTTTTGAACTCCATGTGTGACCTTGACCTTGGAGATATCGACCTAATTCTTTTGCATGACACATCATCCAATGATTGTGAACAAATGAGCCGAGTAATATTTAAATCTCACAATGAATGACATAGTAATGGCCCGGACAAGCTCATTTATGGCCATTTTTGACCTTTGAACTCACAGTGTGACCTTGGCGTTGCAGATATCGACGTAATTCTTTCGCGCAACACACCATCCAATTTTGGTGAACAAATGTACCAAATGATTTTGAAATCTCACAATGAACGACATAGTTATGGCCCGGACAAGCTCATTTATGGCCATTTTTGACCTTTGAACTCAAAGTGTGACCTTGACCTTGGAGATATCGACGTAATTTTTTCGCGCGACGCACCGTCCAATGATAGTGAACAAATGTGCCAAATGATTTTAAAATCTCACAATGCACGACATATTTTTTTGCCCAGACAAGCTCATTTATGGCCATTTTTGACTTTTGAACTTAAAGTGTGACCTTGACATTTGAGATATTGATGTAATTCTTTCGCGCGACACACCGTCCAATGATGGTGAACATATGTGCCAAATGTTTTTAAAATCTCACAATGAAGGACATACTAGTAATTATGGCCCGGACAAGCTCATTTATCGCTTTTTTTATTTTTGAACTCAAAGTGTGACCTTGACCTTGGAGATATCACGATATTCTTTCAGGTGACACACTGTCCAATGATGGTGAACAAATGTGCCAAATGATTTTAAAATCTCACAATGCACGACATGGCCCGGACAAGCTCATTTATGGCCATTTTTTACCTTTGAATTTAAAGTGTGACCTTTGAGATATCAACATAATTCTTTCACGGGACACACCGTCCAATGATGGTGAACAAATGTGCCAATTGTTTATGAAATCTCATAATGAAGGACATAATTATGGCCCGGACAAGCTCATTTATCGCCATTTTTTATTTTTGAACTCAAAGGGTGACCTTGACCTTGGAGATATCGACATAATTCTTTTGCCCGACACACCGTCTAATGATTGTGAACAAATTTGCTACATAATTTTAAAATCTCACAATAAATGACAAACTTATGGCCCGGACAAGCATTTGATCTTTGAACTCCAAGTGTGACCTTGACCTTGGAGATATTGACGTACTTTTTTCACACGACACACCGTCCCATGATGGTGAACAAAATTAATGTACCAAGTCATTTTAAAAATCAAATGATAAATGACATAGTTATGGTCGGGACAAACTTTTGGTTTAAAACACACTAAGTGACCCCATGACCTAGTTTTTGACCCGGCATGACCCATATTCAAACTTGACCTAGACATCATCTTGATACAACTTCTGACCAAGTTTGGTGAAGATCGGATGAAATTTCGGGACAGACCGACCAACAGACCAACAGACCGACAAAGTGACTCCTATATAGCCCCCATTACCAATGGTAATGACATGACATGACATCGCATGAAATGCCGTCCAATGACTTTGAACAAAATTAATGTACAAAGTCATTTTAAAATCTCACAATAAACGACATAGTTATGACCCGGACAAGCTCATTTATGGCCATTTTTTACTTTTGAACTCCAAGTGTGACCTTGACCTTGGAGATATCGACGTAATTCTTTCACATCACACATCGTCCAATGATTGTGAACAAATGTACCGAGTAATATTTAAATCTCACAATGAATGACATAGTTATGGCCCAAACAAGCTCATTTATGGCCATTTTTGACCTTTGAACTCACAGTGTGACCTTGGCGTTGCAGATATCGACGTAATTCTTTCGCGTGACACACCGTCCAATTTTGGTGAACAAATGAGCCAAATGATTTTAAAATGTCACCATGAAGGACATAATTATGACCAGGACAAGCTCATTTATCGCCATTTTTTTATTTTTGAACTCAAAGTGTGACCTTGACCTTGGAGATATCGACGTAATTCTTTCGCCCGACACACCGCTCAATGATGGTGAACAAATTTGCCACATAATTTTAAAATCTCACAATAAATGACAAACTTATGGCCCGGGCAAGCATTTGACCTTTGAACTCCAAGCGTGACCTTGACCTTGGAGATATCAACGTACTTTTTTCACACGACACACCATCCCATGATGGTGAACAATTGTACCAAGTCATTTTAAAAATCTAATGATAAATGACATAGTTATGGTCCGGAAAAACTTTTGGTTTAAAACACACTAAGTGTAAAACTGTTAAGCGCCTTTGAACGCACATCTCGAGTATGAAAAAGGGCGCTTTATAAATGTGGTATATAAAAAAAAAATAGTGACACCGTGACCTACTTTTTGACCTGGCATGACCCATATTCAAACTTGACCTAGACATCATCTAGATACAACTTGTGACCAATAAAGTTTGGTGAAGATCGGATGAAATTTCGGGACAGACCGACAGACAAAGTGACTCCTATATTGCCCCCATTACCAATGATAATGGGGGTATAAAAAAATCATCAACAAAGTTGTGAGTACAAGCACTATATCATACAAACACACAGAGGGGTAACACTACATGCTTTGGCAGAATACAAAACCATCAAATTGAAAAAAATAATCCTCAATACTAAGAATAAACAACTTTTATTCTTTCACTCATCCGATGTGTTTGATAAAACTGATACATTATCAACATGAAACTTTACCTTCTTGAACAGTGGGTCGAAGCTTTGCTTTTCTAGTCCATTTGTCATAGTCTGTGAATGTGACATCAAACTGGGTGCCAAGTTGCTGAAGAAGTTCATCATTCTCAAACTGTGAGCGTTCTACACGACTTGTGGCACGCTTTCCCCAACTGGCCGCCATCTAATAAATACAGACAATGTGGCTTTTTTTACTAATATTGCAGGGACTCAATATAGGTATTATTTGATGATCCCAAAGTATAAAATTACATTAAAAAGTTATTTAGAATGTAAGTGTGATTTAGGTATTTCAGCACTGATTTCAATGTGTGGAGAAACTTCTACTATGACAAATTGAAGTAGAAGATGAGTCCTGTTAAATCCTGCCATTTTGAATTGTTTACCAGCAGTGTCTTCATCTATGGAAATATATGAAAGTCATTTACCGCCAAGCCCTAGATGGCCACCATAATATTGTCTTTCACTTGACAGTTGTGTCAAAGTGATTTGATGCTCTAGAGAAGCCCTGCACTTAATGGGTTACTGCCCTCTTACTTGGCACTTCTGTGGGGAGGTTAATACCAAAAAGATTGAAAAGATACAGGAAAGGGCCCTGCGTTTTATTTACAGTGATTACAATTCTGACTATCAAACCCTTCTATCTCGCTCTAAAATGCCCTCCCTTAAAATAAGAAGAATAAGGACTATGGCACTTGAAGCCTTTAAAATTTTAAATAAACAAGGTCCAACATACTTACATGATCTTCTTAATATGAAAAAACAAAATTACTCTTTTAGGTACACTGGGACAGCTGATATACCACAGGTGAGAGCCACTGGTTATGGCACTAACTCCTTCCCCTCCTTTGCTGCCAAACTATGGAATAAGCTCCCTCAACACTTTAGAGATGAAAGTAATTTCAATCAGTTTAAAAGCCTGATAAGCGCATGGAGCGGAGAGAGTTGTACCTGTACTTTTTGTTCTAACCATGCTTAGTAATAGTAATACTTCATACATCCTGCTTATATATTCAGCATCCGATTTGCTTCTACCTTGCTTTTTGCATATCCTATGCTAGATTAGTTCATTATTGTTTTTGCTATATGCTTTGTTCATTATTGTGCTAGATAAGTTCATTATTGTTTTGTTATATGCTTTGTCTTTTATTTTGCCTTTTATACTTTAAAACTCAACCCCTATATGTGCATGTATGCTATTGAGGATATGTACACACACTCACATTATATCTAAGATGAGTCTGTGTATATAGACTATTTATTCCACCTTGCTTTTTTGCATTTCCTATGCAATCTGCTAGATTAGTTCATTCTTGTTTTGTTATATGCTTTGTCTTTTATTTTGCCTTTTATACTTAGCTCTTAAACTTAATCACTATATGCATGTATGCTATTGAGGATATGTACACACACTCATATTATATCTAAGATGAGTCTGGGTATATATACTATGTTTTCATTCATATATGTGCTTTGTAATGTACATGTAGCTGCTGATCA
Organism: Dreissena polymorpha; assembly: GCF_020536995.1. Classification (NCBI taxonomy): domain Eukaryota; kingdom Metazoa; phylum Mollusca; class Bivalvia; order Myida; family Dreissenidae; genus Dreissena; species Dreissena polymorpha. Next base: position 62,044,538 of record NC_068363.1, read on the forward strand.
TTTCCTCGCAGAACTGATCTGAGGTAATAGCAGTTTTCTCAAATCAATTTTTTATCTGTCGCACCTTTGTGCCCATATTTCTCACTCAGTTTTTACCCATTTGCTTTTATGGCAGCTTTTAGACATTTATAAGTCAAGATCAGCAGGTACAACACACATTTTTTAATCATACAATGTATTTATGTTATTTGTTTTAAACTCACCTTTGATCTTTCATTTCAGTATATGAAACTACCATGTGTTATAGTCATTTATTTATTTATTTATTCTCATTGACTCTCGCATATGCTTGTTTAATTGTTACATGTTATGTTGTTATGATATATCGGTAAATAGCTATACATAGCTAATGTTTATATTGACATATATGCACCAACTTAAAATAAAAATTGAATTGAATTGAATTGGGAAGGAGAAGAAGAAGATGATTTGATTGTATTGTATGATTCCCTCATATTGAGCGTCTCCTATTCATTTTGTTGAGGCTCTCATGGTGATGTCACACATATGCGCTCAAAGTATTTTGTTTTACTAACATTACTATGCTTGAAAATCAATACAAACACAAGCAAAATGAGGAAACAACAAGTATGATTGCATTTGAAAATCTTACTTCCACTTAAATTATCCAAATGTATCAATATTCCATATATTTTGTTAGTCCTTTTCATTTAATGTCCACATAAATTGCAAACTGAAGCAGTCGACTGAATTTGTGTAACTACATTTGTTTAATTTATTTATTTTGTTAGAAATTACTTTCACTTGTTCCTGATTTGCAGAAAATGTTGATTGAAATTCATCGTAGTTTCTATCATACGAGCTGAGCTCTCACATCCTGTCAAGTGATATACACGTGTTCAGTGGGAATACACCGGTCCCGATTTGACACTAATTTTATCAAATCTTTTAATAGTAACAGATAATCCGTATTTTTTTTTCCTTATATCTCTTGTAATTGAGTACTGTCCCTTTTGGGTGTGACAACCCGATACTAGGTAATCACGCGCGTAGTGAATGTTTTTGTGGGTGTGTATGTATCGGCTTTGCTTGGTTAAACAAGCTGTGTTTAAACATTTTTTACATGGATTTAATGGGAATTTAATCAATCTTTAAAGGTAAATCGTTCTTCATTTAAAGGTTTTTATTTATTTAAAAATTCTGTTATACTCAAACCTGGTTAACTTGCGGGTCATGTTAACTCGGTGTATATCATTTGCGCCTTCTGGATTTTGAAACCTGCGTGACCTACTTGTCAAATCTGACAGAAAAAATCTCTCGCTGAGTGTATGAATTGATTTTTGGTAAATAAATTTTATAAAACAATTATAATATTTTGAACATGATAATGTCCATATAATTTATTTAAAATACAGGGTTATCAAAAAAAGCTTTTGCCCGTAAATTAGGTAGCACCTATAATCATATTAATTCTCAAGTTTTTAAATGGTCAAAACATGCATATTATGGATATTTTAGAGCATGCTCAATGCTGAGTATTACTGTTTCTTCACAAATATCATAACTACAACGAAAATTTGCGTTCTTTTTTTATTTTGTCAATTTACCAAATTTATCAATGCATTGATTGTGGCATTGACAAACATTTTCATTACCGTATTGTGTTGTTGTTTTTGTTGATTTTTAACTTCTTAATTGCCAAAATACATGTTAAATAACGTTTACCTAGCGATTGGTGCTTATCTTTACATAAAAGGTTGATTAAATGAGAACATTGTCGGCCATATTGTTTACGTTTCTTAGGTGACCTTTTTTGAAGAGTATTCTAATAGGTCAAAACGGTCCATTGAAAATTCACAGACAACTCGAGATGGTTATTTAACTTTAATCAAGCTTGAACCTGCAGTAATAGACGAAAATGTCAAAATGAAATGGAAATGTTTAATCTATAACTCTTATTTTTACCAAAGTATTATTGTACATCCCCGTTACCTGCATGCAACCAAATGGATCCGGTCAAAGCGGTCGCAAACACAAACGGGCTTGATTAATATCAAAATCAGTCCACATATCACGTACAAGTATGTTGCCCGACATGATAAGTTTTTGTCGACATATCAACAAATGCAATACAACATATAGATGTCAACAGATTGAATTGTCCATAGTTGGTAACCATTTAAATTAAAAGGAAATTTAACCTAAACACTTAGATTGTTGTATCCGCCTTTCGCATATTGAGGTCATTAAGATTTCTGAAATATCTCATTATCTACTAGCCAGATGTTATCAAAATGGCTATTATGATAGCATGTTACCATGCACTTAGCACAAACTCTGTAGTTAATTTTCAAGTATGAAAGCAGGTTAAGTACCATAAAGCAACACAAAAAATTACTAGTCTTTTGTTTTTCTATCAAACACCAATAGACATATCTTTTAAAGTTTGTTGCTTGCTATTGAGCAATCACGAGTATTAAACACGGTAAATAAAACTGTATACATTGAACTGATTATTAACAATGATCTATAAAGACCTTTTCCCATATTTTTCTACCTACTATTTAGCAATTATCCAATATGTTGTAATCTAGCTATGAGAATTTATAATTAGTATTTGTTTCGTTAGTTGGTTACCAGCAATTAAGTGATCCAGTGGTTTGTATTCTGGTATTGAGCTATACTCAGCATCCATTACGGTAGTTGGTTACCGGCTTTTAACAATTATCCCATAGTTGTCTTCTGTTAAAAAGTAATATTGGACATCTGTTCCCAACATGGTTACCACCTATTTGGGAATGCTTCCATAGTTCCGGTCCATTAATTTTTGGATAATTAAAGGGCCTTTAAATTTTTGTTCGGTTTCACCGGAGGGGACTCATGGTTTGCACTCTGTTTGTCTGTCAGTCTGTTTGTCACACTTTTCTGGGTCCTGCGATAACTTTAAAAGTTCTTAATATTTTTTCATGAAACTTGAAACATGGATAGATGGCAACATGGATATTATGCACGTCATTTCATTTTGTTTCTACATCAAAATTTCTGGTTGCTATGGCAACAAATAGAACAAAAATTCTGACAATGGTGGAGCCAGTAGTGGACATATATTGCCTGGCAATAGTCTTGTTCTATATAATAATCGTTTTCCGATTTTATTACGCAGCACTTTCAGATATTGTGCTGATTTTTGGTATGTTAGTCTACCTACATAACCTACGGATGAGGTTTGAAGTTACATGTAGTTCTGGTAAATTGTTTGTTGGCGATGTTATGGGCCTTGGACTAAAAAATTTCTCTATAATAACTGTATCCAGATATTTTTACCCAACACTTTCAGATATTGAGCTGATTTTTGGTGTGTGAATATACCTGGATTACAAACAGATGAAGTGTGAAATTCCTTCCGGTCCATTGATATTTGTTTTCATGGTAAAAAAACATGATATTTCATTGATATATCATTTCATTGATATTTTGCTAAGTTATGAGCCTTGGACTAAGATTTTTTTTTTTAAATAACCTTTGCCAAATGGTTTTTGTGCAACCTTTTCTGAAATTGAACTGATATTTGATATGTGAGTCTACCTACATGACCTTCGGATGAAGTGTGAAATTCGTTCCTGTCCTATGATTTTTTGCGAAGTTATGGGCCCAGGACTAAGAAATGTTCTCCATAATAACTGTTTTCAAAAGTTTTTTTTAACGCAAGGCTTTCAGATATTGAGATAATTTTGGTATGTGAGTCTACCTACTTGACTTACAGGATGAAGGGTGAGTTTCGTTCTGGTCCGTTGATTTTTGGCTAAGTTATGGGCCTTATTTTCTCTACAATAGCTGCTGCTGGACTTCAAAGCACAGTAAGGGGCATGTTTTTTGTCAAACTCTGCTCGATGTTTAATTCCTATTTACACAGGGTAGTCATATAGCAAACGGGCCTTTTTTGTAAAAAGATGCAATTTGGCTCTTTTTATGACCTTGAAGGCGTGGAACATACTGTCACATACAGGTGAGAATTAATGCCAAGTAACTGCCTTATACTGCAGTGTTACTGAAGGGATGTACCAGTCTGGACAAGCCTTATTTTGACAGTAAATTGCTGTATTTTGACATGTGACCAAAAAATTTGACCTTGATCTTAAACATAGACACATTGTTGTAGTGCTAAGTAACATTTGTTCCATGTTATTTTTAATTAATTCAATACATAAAGCAGATAAGCCTTAAGTTTTGGCAATAAATTCTTTACTTTTACTTTGCACTTGACTGTGGACACATGGTTCTTAGGTGTTTTACACACCTAGGCCCGGTTTAACCACTAGGTTACACAGCCTGGCCAGGTTTAACCTCTAGGTGACACACCCAGGCCCAATTTAACCACTAGGTGACACAGCCAGGCCAGGTTTAATCACTAGGTAATACACCCAGGCCTGGTTAAACCACTAGGTGACACATCCAGGCCCAGTTTAACCACTAGGTGACACACCCAGGCCCAGTTTAACCACTAGGTGACACATCCAGGCCCAGTTTAACCACTAGGTGACACATCCAGGCCCAGTTTAACCACTAGGTGACATACCCAGGCCCAGTTTAACCATTAGGTAACACACCCAGGCCGGTTTAACCACTAGGTAACACACCCAGGCCTGGTTTAACCACTAGGTAACACACCCAGGCCCAGTTTAACCACTAGGTGACACATCCAGGCCGTGTTTAACCACTAGGTGACACACCCACGCCCAGTTGAACCACTAGGTAACACACCCAGGCCCGGTTTAACCACTAGGTAACACACCCAGACCCTGTGTTATGATCTTGAAGCATGAATTTGTGCGCTGGTCAGACAGACAAATCGACAGCCACAACACAGAGTGACTCCCAAATAGCTTTCTGGTAAGGGGGGCATAATGCAACAAACTACATGTTGCAAGTATTGATGGTTTATTACCACTTTAAGATCTCCACATCCTACAATATGACACAATACAGATGACAATAGTTAACACATGAGTTGAGAGCAACCAGATCTGTATTATATATTACACTCAACAAAATGATGGGAAAATCCACTAAATGAAACACCACATATGGTAGAATGGTACTATAATACAAGGTCATAAATATCCTATGTACATATACTAAATACAATTAAAAAACATCATGAGTGAATACACAGGTATGAAAAAAACACACAGACATTTGTCAAATATTTTTTATTATACAGGGTATTTGCAATTTCTTGCAGAGGGTTTAATCTCTTATCACAACCATGACAAAGGTTAATTAAAGAGGTTTCATTTCAAATTGAGCGAAAATAACCTTCCTATTGAAGTAAAGTTTACCATGCAAGATCAATACGTTAAATAGTTATTGTTGTTGTTGTTTTGTAAATATGACAAAATAAGAACTGTCAATGAAAACTCGTATTACCAGGTACACAACATTTGATTGCCTATTTATTACACATGAACATATTCTTTAAAAGATACACAACCATTTAGATGTACAACCAATATGACTTGTAGGTGAAATTGCACAGCTTTTGTCACAGATGGGTTCAATCATAATCAATACAAGCCTTGAAAACACGGATAATTAACCCAACAGAAAAGATTAAACAAAGGAAAACTGTTCTATGACTTCATTTGTATTAGAGAAAGGAAAGTAAAATTACATTAAATGAGTTGCGTTCTGAGAAAACTGGGCATAATGCTTGTGCGTAAAGTGTCATCCCAGATTAGCCTGTGCAGTCCGCACACTGGCGCACATGCTAATCAGGGACGACACTTTCCGCCTTAACTTGATTTTCATGTAGAAGAGACTTCTTTTAAACAAAAAAATCCATAAAAGCGGGATGTGTTGTCCCTGATTAGCCTGTGCTGACTGCACAGGCTAATCTGGGATGACACTTTACACACATGCATTAAGCCCAGTTTTCTCAGAACGTGACTCAAATAGAAGATCTTGAACAAAAATGATAAGCTAAGCTAAAACATGTTTATTCAGGGTCATGTTGTGAAATTTTTCCAGGGAAAATGAGTTCATATCAAATCATTATAGGTTCAACATAAAATATTCTTGTATTTCTTTACTGAATAGCAGTAATTATGTTTATGATAATAAAAAAATACATTTTCATTATGATTTTACTGACTGATGGGACGAAATTGAAACATTAAAATATAATTCAGACTGTCTCTACGAAAACGGGGTTTAATGCATGTGTGTAAAATGTTGTCCCAGATTTGCCTGTGTAATACCCACAATTTAATCAGGGACGACATGTTTCGCTTTTATGGTATTTTTAATTAAAGGAAGTCTCTTCTAAGTGAAAATCAAGTGTCGCCTGCAAAACTAAACACATTCTCTTTAAAGACGATATGAAATAAGAAGACTGGTTTATAATAAATCATCTGTTAAAGCATGTGCAGAAGTCTAAAAGCAACCTTTTGTCAAAAATAATGCTGACTGGTTAACCTGAACAAAACTTACAATAAATATAAATATGTTTTTCTTTAAGTACCAGTGTTCACAGAAAATAAATGTAAATGGTGAAAATGACTGGCCAATGGACATGAGAGAGAAGGAAGATTTGTTTCAATGGTTGAGGTAGATAAGGTTAAATCTGACTGAATAAGTCTTGATATTTAAACGTCCTTGTATTACACATAATGAAAAGCATTTGTGTTTTGTTATTACAATTGTTGTTTCAACCCATATGGACATTTTTGTTTCAACCCAGGGCACAATACCAACTAAGAGAGGAAAAAGTTTTCCAATATTCTTAATATGCTTATTAGCACCCTTATCAGGACAGTATTTTTAATTTAGTCTTCAACCAAACTAGACATCAAGTATAACATACATGGAAAACACCTACATGTCTAGATCATGCTTTGCAAACAGTATTAGAATAACTGAAGACTGCCATCTGGTCTTAAACTGTCTGCATCTTCTCATAGGCTTAGGAAAATATTAATACAGTATACCTATCACTTACTGATCAACTACCACTTTTCAATGTCATCAAAGGGACAAAACAATGGTAAAATAATATTCAGTGTAAACATTAAAAAAATGATTGTCACACAAATAAATCAAAGAACAGACTTAAAGTTTCATAACCATATAAAACAAATGAGAAAATAAAATCCTCAGATGAAACTATAAATCCCTAAAACAGAATTTCCATAAAAACTATCTATACATTAATTATGAAGCACTATACAAAGCAATATATCTCCAGCCTAAAATAATCTACAAATCGTAGATATAATTGATTTATTGAATTAAAACCCAATAAAGAATACATGGATAGTATTTATTGCTTTATTATTTGGCTATTAATATTCAAATTAGCTCAATAAAATAATGTACCAAACAAAATACAGTTTGGATTTTTTCGCTGAAGTATATCAGTCCTATAACAGTGATCACTAAACCTACTCGATCTTTTATGGTAAGCTGGTTTACTAGTGCTAAGAGCACATACTTATGCCAGTAACTGACAACAGCCGTTCTTAACCCATTTATGCCTAGTTGACACTCCCATCCTTCTAAATTGGATCAATTTATTTCCAAAATTAGGGATGTTTAGTATAATTTATTTCTATATTTAGAATATTTCTTACAGAAATTCCTTTAAGCAAACAGCGCCGACTCCAATGAGACGCCGCATCATGTGGCATCTCATCTGGGCCTACGCTGAATGTCAAGGCATTTTTTCTAGACGCTAGGCATAAATGGGTTAAATCAGAGGTAGGGAGAGTTGCAGAAAATATTTTATAGACCAACTCAAAACAGTTTAAAGCTTTGGCTGGATATCAATGCCATGAACCTCTGATTCAAAAAAGCCTCGCTTTGGCAAAACTGGGCTTCAGACATGAGCGTTGAGTGTCATCCAAGATGAGCATGTGAAGTTCTCACAGGCTAATCAGAGACGAAACTTACCGCTTTTATGGAATTTGTGGTATTAAGAGTCTCTTCTAAACAAAAATTTTGTCCCTGATAAGCCTTTGCAGTCTGCACAGGCTAATCTGAGACAACACTTTACCAACATGCATTAAGGCCAGTTTTAGCAAAGCAAGGCTCGTATAACAAACAGAAAAGCTTCTGATCAAGAAAAACAACTTTAAAATTATGTTCCTCATCTTACAATTGACTATTTTCCATGTAGGACATTACTATAATCATACCGAATACAAAAAATGAAATCTTTACCCTGTCATTTCATTATGCAACTTGATTAACATCAACTAAAACAAATAGAAAAGCTAAGTTACAAATGCAAACATATCTATAATAAGTTATGAATTCAAACAAACAAGAGCTGTTTCACTCTAAACCATGTACATCCCCATGACAACATGTTTTAACGACATCTGAGACCAATCCCACTATGAAAATCAACATTTTGATCGTGTGATTGGTGCACATGCCTGCTTCGTCATAGCAACACAAAGAAGCCATGATAATATTTAATTAGGTTTGGTAAGAAAACTACAACAATACAATGCATATATACATAAACAGAATCATTAAGATAGGTTTTATTGTGAAGCAGCTCAAATATAGTACAATTTATTGCGACCCAAAGGGCAAGTCAGATGGAAAAAAATGTGTTGGTAATCTTTATAAATACTAGCACCAACATTTCAAAGAAAAGGAGCATGTAGGTTCAACCAACAACAATTCTTATTAACAGCACTATGTAGTTTTAACAAAGGAAGAAAGAAAAACAAAAGTTTATTTACTTCACTTTATAGGTTTTAAACGAGCATGCGCCCATATTTTTAAAAAAGTTTTATGAATTGCATGGTCTCTACATCCTTTCAACACAAGTATTGTTCAATCACATAATAACATCAAATTGGTTCAATAGCATTATGGCTAAAGAATGTTCACATGTAATATCTGTCTATGCTTCAAAATAAATGACTAGCAATATGGCTCTTTGATTTTCGGTTTAAAGACTAAGTAATATAAAAAAAGTATAGTTAATACATGATTATGACCATGGGCCCAGTGCAAACATGTGCTTTATAAAGTGTTCATAGCATTATACTATGATATTGTACAGTTTGCATTGACCTAACAGTATACCTTAAATTTAGAAATTCAACAACAGAGTATGTGAAGAATGAATATTTAAACATATTAAAACTATATCATCAAATGGCAAAAATGATAAGATGAAAATCTATAAATAATAAACATATTATTTACACATATTTTTGACTTAAAAGTGTCATTAGAAAAATATAATATGTTTAACAATAGTGAATTGATTATTTGTTGAAAGATTTTTTACACTAAAATCATATTTTGCCTACATTAATTTTCTATTAAATGAACAGAAATGTACCATTATATTATTCTAAATTAATCTCAAACCTTGTTTATCTGTATCATAACTATGTACATATAAGGTTCATGAAATTTAAGATTAAAACTTTAAAAAAGTCAAAGCCAATCATAAGAGGGTAAATTTAATCATCACAATTGTTCACTTAAAATTAAATCTTACTAAAACATTTCATGCCTCTCGTCATTGTTACTATCAATTCACCTGAAAATGTCATTGTGTTGGTGTCAACATTACAAACACAAATAAATCAGGAAGAAATGCTTACTTACAATATTACACAAATGAAGAAATACAAAAACAACAGGTTTTTCATAGATTCACCATGACTTTGTCTGTGTTATGAGTATAAGTGACACTATTATTTGAATGATGTGATTTCCCAGACTTGCTGCTAGTGGGGGTGTGAGAACGAATATACGAGGGGGCCTGAGATGAATACACGCTACTCGAGTAGCCGAACTGGTTGGGCGCAAACCCCGAGTCTCTTGTGAATGCTGAGTTCTGAGTGTGAGCGGAGTATACGGACCCATGGGGTGAGGGGTACACAGGGTGCATCGGGTAGTAGCCCTGGGCCGTCGGGCTGTTGAAGATCCCCGGGCCTGGCATCGGGTGGGGCACGCCCACTCCTGCAAGCAGTATGGAATGTTTAGTCAAACATCACGCACAGGTTTTGAACAAAAGAAAATATAACATTTGCTATTCTTTAAAACCATCAAATCAAAATTGGTTTGTATTTTCATTGTTTATATTATAGTAAATTAACAGTAGCTTGTTAATGTGTTTTCAATCATGCTTAATTTAGTCATATATGGGAAAACTGGACTAAATGCATGTGTGTAAAGTGATATCACAGATTAGCCTGTGAAGTTTGCACCAGCTTATCAGGGACGACACTTTCTGCCTAGACTGGATTTTTGTTTATAAGAGATTTCCCTTAAACAAAAAAATCCATTAAAGCAGAACGTGTTGTCTTGATAAACCTTGTGCAAACTGCACAGGCTAATCTGTGAAAAAACTTAACACAAATGCATTGAGCCTTGTTTTCTCAGAGCAAGGCAAAAATGTGTTTTTGATGCATTATTTATTAACAGAAAACTAACTCATGACTACTTGTATTACATTTATTACATGCAACTAGTCAAAAATGTTTATATATGTGCCATATGCTGTTTTTATGTCTTCCCATGGATTATAGGATAGGGATAATACCATTGATTTGATGCTGGCTTTTCACTTTTACACAAAGAAAGAAATGACAATCTAAATTATCAATAATATTTGCTGGCTCACTTTGAATTGATGTCATTTGACATCACAACATTATTATTGCATCAAAATTAACACTTAACATGTAAATAATGATGACAATCTAAACTATCAATAATTTTTGCTGGCTCACTTTGAATTGATGTCATTTGACATCACAACATTATTATTGCATCAAAATTAACACTTAACATGTAAATAATGGCATAAATGAAACTAAATAACACGATGCTGCATTCAATATATGCATATGCTTCTGGTATTATAAGGTCTAATTCCAAAAGTAGGTCAATGTCAAAGTGAAATGAGGTCAGTAGTTCAATGTCAAAGTGAAATGAGGTCAGTAGGTCAATGTCAAAGTGAAATGAGGTCAGTAGGTCAATGTCAAAGTGAAATGAGGTCAGTAGGTCAATGTCAAAGTGAAATGAGGTCAGGTGATATTAGTTAGCTGAGTGTTGAATTAAAGTATTAATCCAAGCTTGTATTGATGTGAAGTAATTAAATGCTCACTGTAGGCTTACCATGAATTTCAATTTCTAAATTAGTAGGTCAATATCAAGGTCAACATGAGGTCAAGTGAGGTGGTTGTGTTGATAGTGTTCAAACACATCATCCATGCAAGTATCAAAGTTTGTAGGAAGCATTAATGACATTAGACAAAACGTGTTATTCTGGGTGAACCTCGTAGGAACAGACGAACACGCAAACAAATGGTAAAAACCTTGATCAATCAACTTTAGAAAAAATATAATACATATGAACCTAAGTAACACAGCATTTCTCAACATAAACACATATGAGTCTCGTTCTGGGAAAATAGGGCTTAATGCATTGCTCTTTTATAGATTTGTTTTATTTAAAGGAGGTCTTTTCTAATAAAGTCCAGTCCAGAAGGAAATTGTCATCCTACTTCACACACATGCATTAAGTCCCATTTTCCCAGAGAGCTGCTAAAATCTTTCAACCAATCTACCTCTATCTATGGGGGCTTGCACGTGGCCATTACCAATATGGCTGCCATGGTGACTTCCATGCACGCTACCGTGGATCGAGCCTGGTCCCCCATTGGTCAGGGTTGGCGTGGTGCCGACGGGCGCACCGTTTGAGCTGCCTGCGACGGCCTTGCGGCAAACCGTGTTGCGGCAAGTACAAACCAGTGCAATTGTGCAGAAGATGATGATAATCAGACTGCCTACGAAGATGCCCACGGATCCAGCAACGCCCCATTTCAGGAACATGTCAAAAATGAAGCTGTGGTCTGAAAATGTTACATAAACATTTATCATACTGGGATTACACTCTACACCTAAAGTGGATTTTCTTTTAGAAGAGACATCTTCTCAACAAAAAATTCCATAAAAGTGGAAAGTGTTATCCCTGATTAGCCTGTGTGGACTTCACAGGTTTATCTGGAATGACTTTTTACTCACATGCACATTTTTATTTCTATCATTAAATATTTTGTGGCAAACTAAGTGCATAGCCAGTCAGTGGCACAGTTTAATTTGAGCAAGGTTTTCTCAAAGAGTGAATATTTTTTATTTTTAATCGGTTTAATTGGTAAACACCTGTTTATTTTAGTCCATTTGAGTCCATTTCCTGGGACTAGAACCAGTGTCTATGGGGAAGATATAAAGAACATTGCAACAGTGGGGATCCAACCCTAATACTGCAAAACAGAATTTGTTTTTATATCTGTGTTCCAGCTAGGATTTGAAAAGGGCAAAGGGGCAGCTATTTTGTCAAAAAGGCACGTTTGAAGCGCAGTATTTTGTCAAAAGGACACTTTCAAGCGCGCAGGCTTGTAAATCACTTTCACACCTGTGTTATGCGATAAACAATAACCCCACTTGCCAAACATCACAGGTCATTTTGGGTGTTATCATTCTCTATTGAATATACTTTGAATTGCTGAAACACACTGTCCACACATGAAGGTGTATACAATTATAACTGTAAATGTCACAAGTCAATACTGACCTATCTCAACAATCTGTGTGCCTTAGATACAGTACTGTAAACTACTTGCTTTTAATTTAGAGGTAAAGATCCCTCAGTTTGTCACAATGCACTACTATTAAAGCCCATGTTTTCCATGAGGATGAATGACGTCATTTTGTACATGGGTCTAATTTGTGCATGCTTTCTTGAACAATAAAACTAGGTAATGGTTTTCGGATTACAAATTTAATTATTCGCATTTGAAAATACTTACATGGAATAATGTTTTGAGTTATACCAATGAATAACATATGGATATAACACATAATTCAATAAGGTAGGTAAATAGCGTGTTTTGAGATTGCCAAACTATGCTAATGCATACATATACTTGCATGAATAACCTGACAAGTTATATCGGGCGCCGGATATTTCGCGGTCGCAATCTTTGCACCCCTTCATGTGCAATATATTGAAGTTGCAGTGTAGTCCCTTGGCGGACATGTTTTTCAACAAATCTGAACCAAAACTCATCCAAGATATAATTAGAAACAAGATGTGTTTGTGAAACACAATGTCCCCCTATATGATGTTTGACCTTGAAGGATGACCTTGACCTTGTGAAGGATGACCTTGACCTTGACCTTTCACCACTCAAAATGTGCAGCTCCATGAGATACACATGCATGCCAAATATCAAGTTGCTATCTTCAATATTGCAAAAGTATTCATCAAATAAGTGATTTGGGCCACATATATTTGACATCTGACCTTGAAGGATGACCTTGACCTTGACCTTTCAACACTCAAAATGTGCAGCTCCATGAGATGCACATGCATGCCAAATATCAAGTTGCTATCTTAAATATTGCAAAAGTATTCATAAAATGACGATTTTGGCCACATATATTTGACCTCTGACCTTGAAGGATGACCTTGACCTTGACCTTGAACTTTCACCACTCAAAATGTGCAGCTTCATGAGATACACATGCATGCCAAATATGAAGTTGCTATCTTCAATATAACAAAAGTTATTGCAAAATGTTAAAGTTGGCGCAAACAGACCAACAGACAGACCAACAGACAGGGCAAAAACAATATGTCACCCACTACTATAGTGGGGGATATAAAAATGTTCTGACCAAGTGTAATGAAGAATGGAATTTAAATAAAACTAAGATTGTTAACAAGGTTTTACTATAGCCATATAAGGAAAAATACCCCAACCCTGGGAACCAAGTTTGTCAACAGACTGAAACCATTTTCAAACTCATCAGATATTATGAGAAGAAATGTTCTTACCAAGTTTCATGAAGATTTGCCAATAAATTTGACTTAACGAGTGTTTGCAATATTTTACTAAATCCATATAAGCAAAAATGCCCCACACCCTAGCGGCCATGTTTTCCAACCAACCAGAAACATTTTCCAACTTATCCAAGAAATAATTGGGACAAATCTTCTGACCAAGTTACATGAAGATCCAACTATTAATATTGCCTCTATTGCCTCAAATGATGACAACGCAAAACAGAAGACAAACAAGGCACTGGGGACAAAAGGTTATCACAAAAGCTCACCATGAGCATGTGTGCTATAAATAAAGTTTGTGTTTTGCTAAAACCATAAAACAATTCTGCACAAGGAAAATTATATCGCAAATATAATATCAAATTAGCCACACTATGATTAAGAAAAAATCCCGAGAAAACATTAGGAATTTATTTGAGCCGGCATGGAAATCCAGGAATTATATTAATGTGGATAAAGATTGCATATCTCATTTACAACTAGCCATCTACAAAAACGTGTTATCTTACAATCAGACATAAACACTAAAACCCTTCAGAAAACATAGTGGATATGTTGTAAAAGCACCAACATGTTGCCAACATTTCTGTGGACCACTCCATTTCCTGGCAGATAACACCCACATACCCAGCTGTGATTAGATAGACAAAGGTGAACTGACTTCAACCAGGCAGACAGATCTTACATGTTCAAGAATAGAAACATTTTATTTTTTAAGATTTCGAATTTTTCCAGTGAGGAAAATTACTTACTATATATTTCTCCATGTTCAAGCAAGTAATGGAATTTAAAACCAACCAAACCTGCCTTTGCGAAACACAATGCCACCAATTGCACTTTTAAGCCACACCATTGCTACTTTAGAGAAAATTGTTTAGTCCAAGGCCGATAACTTTGACAACAATCAAAGGACTAGAACAAAACTCACACTTCACCTGTAAGTCATGTAGGTAGACTCGCATACCAAAAATCAGCTTAATATCTGAAAGTGTTTCGTATAAAACCTCTGAAAATGGTTATTATAGAGAACATTTCCAATCTATGTTGCTGTTTTGTTTGTTTGGCTTTTTCTGCATTTTTAACTGTATTTCAGTATTTTATGGTAGTCAATAAACTTACTCTACCCAGTGAATCTTAAGCCATTAACAGCTAACAGCAGGAGAATGGTCATAGACTGGTAAATAGTTTTATAACTAATCACCATATAAATTATGTGTCTGGGCAAAAATTCAAACACATTCTTGGATTTGTAGTCTAAGGCTGTATAACCAGATGATTGGCTAGTGTTTTTACTAATGAAACTAATATTTTGTCCACAGCAAAATAACCTTAATTACGTACTCTTACGTAGCAAAAATTAAAGACCCAATGAGAAATAAATACTTCCATCCCTTGATGACCAACTGCCCTTGACTGCCAGACAAAATAAATTCATAAAATTGATGCTGTGAGAACCTGGCCCCGTGTTCACAAAACGATTTTGCAATCGAAAATCGATTTTAACTGACATCGATTTTCATTTTTGCCTATCAACTACAATGGAAATCCATTTTCAATGACAAGCAAAATCGATTTTCGATTGCAAAAAATGTTTTGTGAACACGGGGCCTGATTGTTAATATATGTAGGTGTCCCAAAATATTTGTCAAGTGATGGTCTCCATCAAACAATCCTGATTTTGAAAGAGTGACATGAGCAAATAACTGAACAATATGAATCCTGCTCTAAACAAGAGCTGTCAGAGGACAGCGCGCTCGACTATTCGAATGCTTGACAGTATAACGTAAGCCATCATGAGGAAATTGTTCAAATTATTCAATAAGGTCAAGGTAATAGTTCAGGTATATTTTCCACAATCTATTGAATTTTGTAAAGACATAAAACAAACTTATAAGATTGTATTTCAAGTTTGATAGCAATAGCTTGGGTGGGAAGTTTGGACAGTCCTTCAAAAATAAAGTAAATAAATATTTGTGTTTTTTTAACCATGTTTCAAAGAAAAAAATATGTTTGGGTGGAATCCATTGTGGTATTCAGGTAAGTGTTGTTTTGTCAAAGTTTTAATAAAATCTGATCATAAATAAAGAAGTTATGGCAATTTAACTAAAATGTATTCTTTTGACCTTGAGAGTCAAGGTCATTCAAAGGTCAAGGTCAAATTGAACTTGCCAGGTACAGTACCCTCATGACAGTAAGAAAATATTTGAAGTCTGAAAGCAATAGCTTTGATTCTTTAGAAGTCAAGTGGATCTAAACACAAAATTTAACAAAATATTCAGTTACTAAGACAAAAAGGGCCATAATTCTTACAAAATGCTTGATACAGTTGTCTGCTCTTGTTTATAGATTGGGGTCATGTTGGTAAAGAAGTAGGCAAAATATGAAAGCAATATGTCGAGGGACATTGAAAATATTTGAGGTGGTACGCAAACTTTAACATAGATTTATCAATAATATGCATATTTTAAATGGAAAAAGGGCCATAATTCTTAAAAAATGCTTGATAAAGTTGTCTGCTCTTGTTTATAGATTGGGGTCATGTTGGTAAAGAAGTTTTCAACATATGAAAGCAATATGTCTAGGGACATTGAAAATATTTGAGGTGGTACGCAAACTTTAACATAGATATATCAATAATATGCATATTCTAAGTAAAAAAAGGGCCATAATTCTTACAAAATGCTTAATACAGTTGTCTGCTCTTGTTTATAGGTTGGGGTCATGTTGGTTAAGAAGTATGCAAAATATTAAAGCATAAGTCAAGGGACATAGGAAATATTTGGGGTGCTACGAAAACTTTAACATTTGCAGGCTCACGCTGACGCCGGGGTGTGTAGGATAGCTCCACTATACATATTTCATTACATGTACATCAATGTTATCTTTTTGGCTATGTACACATGTATTTGCCAATAAAATTGACTTGACTTGACTATATAATAGTCCAGCTAAAAAACTGGGTTAAATGGATGTGTGTAAAGTGTCATCCCAGATTGCACAGGCTTATCTGGGAAGACACTTTCCTCACATGCATCAAACCCCCTTTTTACAGAGCAATGCTTATTTGTATCTTATCCTAACAAAAATCATCTTTCATTTTAACTGTAAAATCACTGACATTATTGTGTCAGTCAGAAAAATTACTGCATACGAAGACGTGAACACTCAAGATATATTTTCAGTCAATCAATCGCAAATTGTGAAACATTTGACAGCCAAATGGAAAAGAGCCCCTATAGGAGTCTGTAAACCAAGTAAAAAGTGGCTAATTAATATCGAGAAACAATTTTCAAGCATCTGGCTTTACCATTTTAGATGTTTATTTGATCCAAATCAAATAAATCAATTTCCCCCCCCCCCCGAACTTGCAGCCCAGTTGTAAATAAGTATAATTATTAAAGATATTTTTTCAATATTGCATGCAACCGTGACAACTACTCTTGATCTATTGATTTCAAAATTAAAAAGGTTCATCAGTGCCTCAAACAGAACCAGTATACTTATTAATATGATCCTAATTACTCTCTGGATATTGTTTTGAGAAAAAAAACATGTTAGAAGACTCTGTGACCTTAACGATTTAGATGATTATTGAAACAAGAGGGCCTTAAAGGCCTAAAGTCACTCACCTGCGATAACAAGATATTATTGGGACAAATCTTCTGACCAAGTTTCATGAAGATCAGAAAATATATGTGGCCTCTAGAGTGTCAACAAGGTTTTACTATAGCCATATAAGGAAAAATACCCTGCCCCTTGGCAGCCATGTTTTTCAAGCAAACATAATTATTTTCAAATACATCCAAGATATCATTGAAACCAATCTTCTTACCAAATTTCATGAAGATTGGACAATAAATGTGGCCTCTAGAGTGTTAACAAGGTTTTACTATAGCCATAAATAGCCATATAAGGAAAAATGCCCCGCCCCTGGTGGCCATGTTTTTAAAGCAACCAAAACCATTTTTGAACTCATCCAAAATATCATTGGGACAAATCTTCTGAGCAAGTTTCATGAAGATCAGAAAATAAATGTGACCTCTAGAGTGTTAACAAGGTTTTACTATAGCCATATAAGGAAAAATGCCCTGCCCCCGTGGTGGCCATGTTTTTCAACCAACAGGCATCATTTTTAAACTCTTCCAAGATATTATTGGGATGAATCTTCTGACCGAGTTTCATGACGATCGGACTATAAATGTGGCCTCTAGAGTGATAAGATTTTACTATAGCCATATATAGCCATTTAAGGAAAAATGCCCCGCCCTTGGCAGCCATGTTTTTCAAGCAAACGATACCATTTTTGAACTCATCTAAGATATCATTGAGACCAATCTTCTGACTAGATTTCATTAAGATTGGACAATAAATGTGGCCTCTAGAGAGTTAACAAGGCAAATGTTGACGCCGCACAATGGACAATGAACAACTGACGATGCATGACAGACAAAAGGCGATCACAAAAGCTCACCATGAGCACGTTGTGCTCAGGTGAACTAAAAAAAAGGCCAGTGTGTGTGTATTATGAAAGAACAAGTTTCATGTTCCAAGCCCTTGTTTTTGGTTGACAAACCACATACTTTGAAATGTAAACTGTCCTATGATGTAAACATGGATTAACATGCCTACCTCCAGCCCTGATATATACATATGTAGAATAACATACTTCAGTTAGATATACATCAGTCATATACCACTTAACACTTTGTATTTTACAACACATAAACCAACATTTTTACTTCTTTAGGCCTTATAACCAGCCTACTTTTTGACAAACTAAGGATTTTTCGGTGACCTTGCAACCATTCCGTGGCTAATATTCTATTATTCATCAACCTTTTTGCATGGAACATTTAGACTAAGGACACCAAATGTTTCATTCAGGGCAATTTCAGGATATTTTGGTAAAGTCAGAAACTGTTCAAGATGTACTGGCAAACCTGCTTGGTCCTCCGCATTGCTGCGAGGCTTCTGAATGTAATATCCACCCTGAATGGATCCTGCCTGATGACAGCTCAAAGCCGAACTAAGATGAAGCTCAGATATTGAGTCACTTGCAACAGGTTCTGTTGTATTCCTGAGTTGAAGCCATTCAAGATCTCAGTGCAGCATTTTGCTGACATTCTGTATCCTGCAGGATATGTTTGGATGGATAAAAAACACAAACAATAGGAAAATGGACCCTAAGGCGTTCACCTGAGACCCAAAGAAGCTAGACTTTTCTGAAAAGTGCAAGCTGATTCATGAAAATTGGACCAAAAAAGTGACACCTGTTTATTTATTCAACTAGTTTTAGAGCTCACATGACAAAGTTTCATCTCGGCCGAGATTTCATTGGGACAAAATTAATCTTCTGACCAAGTTTTATAAATATTGGCCAATAAATGTGGCTAATATAGCGTCAACACAATTTCACTAAACCCATATAAGGAAAGCTCCCGCCCCCTGGCAGCCATGTTTTTCCCACAAACTGGAATAATTTTTTTACTTGACCGAGAAGTCATTGGAAAAAGTGTTCTAACTTAATTTCAATTATTATAGCTAAGATTTCACTTGATTGTGACATTTAGAGTGTTTACAAGGTTACATTATAGCCATTAAAGAAAAGATTTCCAGCCCACTGGTGCCCATGTTTTTCAAAACACCAGAACCATTTTCGAACTCAGCCTTGATATCATTATATAAAAAATTGTGACTAATTTTCATGACGATTGGACAATAAATGTGACTCCTATATATAGAGAGACCTAACAAGGTTTTACTACAGCCATATAAGGAAAACTTCCCCACCCCCTTGCGACCATGTTTTTCAACTAACCAGAATCATTTTTTACTTGTCCAAGATATCATAGGGACACATGTTCCAACCATGTTTCATGAAGATTGTACTAAAAATGTGACTTTAAGAATGTAAACAAGGTTGTACTATAGCCATATAAGGACAAATGCCCTGCCCCCTGACAACCATGTTTTTCAACAGACCGGAACCATTTACAAACTCATCATCAAGATATCATTAGAACTTATTTTTTGACTAAGTTTCATGAAGATTTGACATAATTAATGTGACTTCTAGAATGTTAACAAGGTTCATACCCATATAATAAAACTGCCATGCCCCCTTACAGCCATGTTTTTAACTATATCCAGAACCATTTTCTAACTAGTCCAAGATATCATTCAGACATATGTACTGAACTTGTCCAAGATATAATTGGGACAAATGTTCTGACCAAGTTTTGTGAAGATTGGACAATAAATGTTGCATCTAGAGTGTTAACAGGGTATATGTTGATGATGCATTAACAACAAAAAATACATCACAATATTGTGCTCAAGTGAGCTACAAATATTGGCAAAAAGACTTTCGAAGATGGAGATATTTGTGAACATCAACGGTTCCAAAAAAAATTTTTTTTTTTTTTTTTCCACATAGACATTTAATTTCCTGCCGGAAAAATATAATTAATATACATGATGAAAATACTCTCTTGGAATATAACTGTTGATCCTTTGTCCATGTGATTATTAGTAGCAATTGGTTTTGCTTTTTTTAGAACTCTCTGATGTTTTTCAATTGAAAACGTGAGTTGATATATCACTGCAGTAACATATTTTTGATCTTTGACAAAAGCAATTGGACACAGCTGTTAAATTATTACTGACATTTATTTGAACAAGTAAATAGCATACAATTATGATTGAAAAAGATCACAATTTAAGCCAGAACCCGCAATCCAAATATCCCTGGTCCACTCTGAATACCACACATGGAAATAAGCATTTTTACCAGATAAAAAAAGCTGTATCATACTTATTTGCAATGTGTACATTCATAAGATATATGTAGTTACAGAAGCAGTTTGCAGTTCGCAGGGCCTTGTTTGTTATGACAGATGTGGATAAAAACTTGTATATTAATCCTGTATTTAACATACAGATTTTAAAAGATGTATAAAGATTAACTTCTCCAAAGGTGATCAAAGGTAAACCATATCAAACAGAAATTAAGTTTAATTATAAAACATACATGAAATAAAACAAAAATAGGGCGAGCCACTAAATCATTTGTATCAAGCGAACAAATAAAATGTTGCAAAACCAGACCGCAAACTGATTTGTGGTATCTGTTGTAGAGCATCCAACACCATGCTACCAAACACACAGATTATGAGGCATCAAGATATCTTCAAATCTCAGATGATCCCACCCCTTCCTGGGCCTAGGATAAACTAATACTTAGCAGAAGTTCTATGATATCAAATGGAATATTTAGTTTAATGCTATCATTTCCATCAACACTATTTCAGTTGAGGAACATTTTAAGATTATAAACAGTAGTTAATGATTCATTGACCTTTATTTTGAATTACATGGGTGGCAACATAAGGTTTATTTAACTGCCTGTTTTTAGCCTAGATAAGGTTTAATTCTTTACCAGTTGCCACGCCTGTTTGGGGATAATAACAATAAAGTCTAATTGTAAACAAGAGGACTCTGAGTGCTAAGGCATTCACCTGAGAAACAAAGGAGTTAAACTATACTGACCTTAAATATGACTTCTAGAGGTTAACAAGCTTTTTCTTTAATTTGACCTAGTAACCTTTTTTTATTTATCAAAAGTGAACTCAGTTTCGAACTTGGCCCAGATTTCATATGGACAAATTTATGCTCTGGCCATTATTCATGAAGATTGAACTAAAAATGTAACTTTTTTTAGAGTGTTAACAAGGTTTCACTATAGCCATATATGGAAAACTGCCCGCCCCCTGGTGGCCATGGTTTTGAACAGACCAGAACTAACTTGAACATCAACCCAGATATCATTAAACAAAATTATAACCAAGTTTTATGAAGATTGGACTAAAACTATGCCTTCTAGAGTGTTCACCATCTTAAGCGATAGCAATACACGAAAAACTGTTGGGCCCTCGGGCGACCATGTTTTTCTACAAACCATGACCATTTCCAAACTCAGCTGAGATATCATACGAAAAAATGTTCTGACCCAGTTTCATGAAAATTTGACTAGAATTTTAACGTCTAGAGTATTTACAAGGTGTTACTATAGCCATGTAAGAAACACTGCCCAGCCCCCTGGTGGCAGGTTTTCAAATACTGAATCCATTTTCAAACATAGTTATCAAAACAACAAATGTTATGATAAAGTTTAAAGACAATTACATTTTTTAATTTGACTTCAAGAATGTTAACAAGGTTTTGCTATAGTGATAATTAAGTAAAACTGCCCCATCCTCTGGCCACTATGCTTTTCAACAATCCAGGACCATTTCCTTACTCAGATGAGATATGATTGGGACAATATAATGTTCTAACCAAGTTTCATGAATATTTGACTGTAAATGTGACTTCTTAATTTGACCTAGTGACCTAGTCTTTTACCTCATGTGACCCAGTTTCAAGCCTAGATATAATTTGGACCAATCTTCTGACCAAGCTTCATGAAGATCAGACAATAAATGTGGCCTCTAAAGTGTTACCAAGGCAAATGACGACACACAACAGACAAGGCATGACAGACAAACGGCGATCCCATAACGTAGGGTACTAAATAAAAACAGAATGCTGAATGGTTTGACAGAGGCACTGTAAAAGGTACACTGGAGTGTAAATTAAGGGGGAAAAAAGTTATAACTGAGATTTGTTTGTCTTTAATACCAAAATAGAGGCTAGGTCAGAAATTCAGGCTCCCATTAAGACATGTTTGAGTACAAAGCTATTTACAGCAAGAAAGATAAATGAAATGATTCATGCCTCCATTGCTCCAATACATACAGAAATTGCTCATGCCTACAGCAGCTTAGAAATTCACCAGCTTGTCAGAGGGCCGCTCAACAAGATTGTTTGTTGCCACTATAATCTCAAACAACAAGAGCTGTCCCAGGGCACAAGCATGCTCCATGATGATCCCCAAAACATGTGTTGCATTCAAACCTTAACCGGATTTTTTAAGTACAAAACGCTGTATAATCCAGCTGAAAATCTGGTCACAGTTCTACGTCTTAGTCAGTGAATGTTCATAAAAACCTATGCAAAATGTTATTTTAATATCTGAAATAGACACAAACATGTTTTTAAAGCCTAATAATGAATCATTAGGGCTGCAAATAGCTTGAAACCATTTCACCATTTTTATTCCAAATTTAAACATAATGCTGCAGAAAGCATACTACACTGGGAATCTGATTACAGACTCGAAGTTCAAAAAGTGCTTTAATGTCTCTTTTAATTATCAGTAATTACCGAATGCTTTTAGTTTACTGCAGCGCAGAGAGTTCTTGGATTTCAAAAAACATCCTTATTTCTGCTTTCAGCTCATAAAATCACCAACACAATTGTTGTGAACGGAACAAAATAATCCTGTGAGCTTTATGTTGGTTTTATTTGCTATCGGAAGAACAATTTGTGTTATAACAGTCATTACAGACCGGCAGAGCAATTTGTGTTGTTACTGCCATAACAGATGCAAATCTGTGACTTTCTAGTCAAATAATCATACAGCTCAAGTTAAAAAGCATTTATTTTCAAAAGCACTGGTATTAAATCATGTAAAATGAATGGCCAACAAATATACTGTCAGTCATTAATTTTAAACTGGTGCACAAATCTTTGTGGTGCTTTTTTTACAATCACTGATCACAAATTCTCAAATAAATCAATAAAAAAACAAAACTCACAAATAAACACAGCAGACACACGGTATTTAGCTCAATGCACTTGGTATCATTAAATGAGCCCTGTTCTGGGAAAACTCAGGGCTTCAAGAAAAAGTGTTGTCCCACCTGTGCAGTCCACACAGGCTAATTAGGGACAACAATTTCAGCCAAAACTGGTTTTTCCCTTCGAAGAGACTTCCTTTAAATTAAAAACACAATAAACATGAAGAGTGCCGTCCTTGATTATCCCAAGAAACAACACTTCCCACATGCATTAAGCACCATTTTCCCAGAACAACACTTAAATAAAACACTCAACGCAAGGCTGAAACGCTTAAAGATCTTCAGAACATAAAGTGTATAAGCCAATAAAATATCAATTTTACTGCATGGAATTAGTAACAACAAAGTGGATGGAATGCCAATTTTGCTGCTACTTTGATGGAAGTTATTCTTCCAACATAATTTTGCGTTTAGTGATTAAAACAATAATTTAAATTCTCGGCATTGAAATTTGTAATGCAAATTATAAAGCGAATCCGCTGCAATAATGTGAAATCACTAAGGTGTATTGAATGTGAAAAAAGTGTTTAAGATCAAATAAATATCAAAATAAATGCAAAAAGTGATCCAGACAAAATAAATCTTAAACTGTCTGGAAATTATCTACATATCAATTATTTAAAAAGAAAAGGTAATAGTTTGCCTGATATATTTACATAGGCATACAGATTCAACACTTTGTTCATTGTCGCAGGGCTATAGGTTTTCAGGTACAACAAAGCCAGGATGTTAGTAAAATATGCATGCCCCCCCCCACCACCACCACCCCACCACCACCACCACATGACTTGCAGTAGTGGTATCTGTGACCTTGACCTTGTATCTCTTAATTTTAAACTCATAAAGGGTCATTCTTCATCAAGACTGACCAGCATCCGATTTGATTATAGGTCTCAAGGGTAATACCACAATCAGTAAGTGTTGTAATCATTATTGTAATTTTAATGTGAAGAAAATTATGGAGACTTGGGGGTGTCGATGCTGAAGATGCTTAAGACATCGAAGGTACACCACTGTCAACAGTGACAAAAGTAAACCTTCACAACCTTACAAAGAAACCCTTCATATTCTTGAGAGAATTATTAAAAAATAGTACAAATTATAGTGCCATGTAACCTATCCTGATGCTCATATAAACACCTCTCAAGTTTTGAATACTCGAATATCAGTTATGCCCATTATAGATTGCTAAGTTTTTTCATGCCTGGTTGGTAGGTTTCAAAAATTCACTCAAGTAGATGCTAAATAGAACAAGAGCACCGCCTTGCGGGTGCAGACCGATCTATTTTCTTTTTAAAGGTGAAGGGACTCTCAATTTCAATCACAAAGGAGGGAGGGGTGGAGTGAAGAGGGGTGTATAGTGTGGGGTGTGGACATTTATTATCTTCCAAAAATGCGAAAAAAAAAATGAAAAAAACAAAATCAAGGGTGGGTGATGGGGAGGGGATTCTTGGGTGTGATGGTTGGACAGTATTTCAAAAATAAAATAATAAAAATAAATATTTGTGTTTTTTAACCGTTTCAAAAAAAATAAATGGGGGGGGGTAAAGTGTGAGGGTGTGGTGGTCATTTGTGAGATGATCTTAAAAAAAAAAATAGGGGGGAAGGATTCTGGGAGGGGGGGGGGGTGAATCAAGGTCATTCAAAGATCAAGGTAAAATTCAACTTGCCAGGTACAGTAACCTCATGATAGCATGCAAGTATTTGTAGTTTGAAAGCAATAGCCTTGATACTTGAGAAGTAAAGTGGATCGAAACACAAAATTTAACCATATATTCAAAGTTAAAAAAGGGCCATAATTCTGTAAAAATGACAACCAGAGTTATGCAACTTGTCCTTTTACTGTACCTTCATGATAGTTTGCAAGTGTTCCAAGTATGAAAGCAATATCTATGATACTTTAGGGGTAAAGTGGACCAAAACACAAAACTTAACCAAATTTTCAATTTTCTAAGTATAAAGGGCCCATAATTCCGTCCAAATGCCAGTGAGAGTTACATAACTTTGCCTGCACAGTCCCCTTATGATAGTTAATAAGTGTTGCAAGAATGAAAGCAATAGCTTTGATACTGTAGGAATAAAGTGGACCTAAACACAAAACTTAACAAAATTTTGAATTTTGTAAGTATAAAAAGGGCACATAATTCTGTCAAAATGCCAGTCAGACTTACATAACTTACATAACTTTGCCTGCACAGTCCCCTTATGATAGTTAGTAAGTGTTGCAAGTATGAAAGCAATAGCTTTGATACTTAAGGAATAAAATGGACCTAAACACAAAACTTAACCAAAATTTTCAATTTTCTAAGTATAAAAAGGGCACATAATTCTGTCAAAATGCACGCCAGAGTTATCTAACTTTACCTGCCCAGTCCCCTCATGATAGTAAGTAAGTGTACCAAGTTTGAATGCAATAGCATTGATACTTTCTGAGAAAAGTGGACCTAAACGCAAAACCTAACCGGACGCCGACACCAAGGTGATGACAATAGCTCATTTTTTTTTCAAAAAATAGATGAGCTAATAAATTGTGTATGGTCCTACCTATTCTATCAGTTCAAAGGGCATTTCTTAATCTTCAAGTAAATACTATGTGTAATCTTCAATATTAGTAAGAGTGTAGAAACAGACAAAACATAATTTCATTCTATTAAATATCAATAAACTTCCACAATTCATCCTTTACTTTTCAACGTAAACTTTTACGCACAGGCCTAAACAAATAATTCGGCAAATGAGCTTCATTTTGTTCCTAGAAATGTCACAATTCCTTCATGCATGGCCAGGTTTTATAGCAAGGCAAAAACAATAAAGTTTGGAATGACACTTAACACAAAATTATTCAAATTGCAGAATACAACCTTCTGAAAAATGATAATCTTGGATAAAATTCTATCTAGGATAAGATTTACTCTATTAATCTAATAACTCTTAAGTTTTTGAACACTTTATTTTTATTTATTTTTTAATTTAGATACAAAAAATATTCAAAACAATACAGATGTCTGAAATTATAGAAACAGGTATATAATGTTTGTTTTTCAATTATTATATTGAAATAAAAACAATAAATGAGTGTGAAAAAAGTATTGTGCTGTTCTCTTGTTTCTCTGTTTGAAATAAATAAAACTTCACATCATTTGCAATCCCTTACCTAAAAGTATACATACAAGAGGCTCAAGATGGCCCTAGTTCGCTCACCTGAGAGGAGTCGCTTCATTCAATCTTTACCAAATGTCAAACTTGACCTTGATATTGTCCAGACAAAAATCCTGGTCAAGTTTCAACATTATTTCATCTGCGAGGTCATGATCAATGCACCTATGAAGTTTCATGATCCTAGGCGTAAGCATTCTTGAGTTATCATCCGGGAACCATTTTTCTTAGTTGAGTCACCGTGACCTTGACAGCCATTGTGTGAATACGTTTTTTGGCAGTGTGACCTTGACCTTTGACCTAGTGACCTGATAATCAATAGGAGACATCTTCCAGTCATGATCGTTGTACCTATGAAGTTTCATGATCCTAGGCATAAGCGTTCTTGAGTTATCATTTAAAAACCATTTTACTATTTCAGGTCACCGTGACTTTGACCTTTGACCTAGTAACCTGAAAATCAATAGGGGTCATCTTCGAGTCATGATCAATGTACCTATGAAGTTTCATGATCCAAGGCATAAGCGTTCTTGAGTTATCATCTGGAAACCATTTTACTATTTTGGGTCACTGTGACCTTGACCTTTGACCTAGTGACCTGAAAATTAATAGGAGTCATCTACGAGACACGATCAATGTACCTATGAAGTTTCATGATCCTAGGCCTAAGCGTCTTGAGTTATCATCCAGAAATCATTTTCTATTACGGGTCATCATGACCTTGACCTTTGACCAAGTGACCTGAACATCAATAGGGGTCATCTACACGTTATGATCAATGTACCTATGAAGTTTCATGATCCTAGGCCTAAGCGTTCTTGAGTTATCATCCGGAAACCATTTTACTATGACGGGTCATCATGACCTTGACCTTTGACCTAGTGACCTGAACATCAATAGGGGTCATCTACAAGTTATGATCAATGTACCTATGAAGTTTCATGATCCTAGGCCTAAGCCTTCTTGAGTTATCATCCGGAAACCATTTTACTATTTTGGGTCATCATGAAAATTAATATGGGTTATCTGCGAGTCATGATTCATGTATCTATGAAGTTTTATGATCCTAGGCATAAACGTTCTTGAGTTATCATCCGGAAACCATTTTACTGCTTTGGGTCACCGTGACCTTGACCTTTGACCTAGTGACCTGAAAATCAATAGGGGTCATCTGCAAGTCATGATCAATGTATCTATGAAGTTTCATGATCCTAGGCATAAGTGTTCTTGAGTTATCATCCGGAAACCATTTTACTATTTCGGGTCATCGTGACCTTGACCTTTGACCTAGTGACCTGAAAATCAATAGGGGTATCTGCGAGTCATGATCAATGTACCTATAAAGTTTCATGATCCTTGGCATAAGCACTCTTGAGTTATCATCCGGACACCATCTGGTGGACGGACGAACCGACATGAGCAAAACAATATACCCCCTCTTCTTCGAAAGGGGGGGGGGGGGGTATAATGAGAAAACTGCCCCCCTCCCAGCAGCCATGTTATTCAACTAACCAGAACCATTTTTTAACTCAACTCTCGTATCAAGGACACAAATGTTCTGAGCAAATTTCATGAAAATTGGGCCAAAAATCTTACTTCTTCTGTGTTCACATGTTTTCACTATATACATATAGAGAAAAATGCCCCGCCCACTTGTCCAAGATATAAAAAAAACGACCTTTCATGATGATTGGGCAAAATTGTGACTTCTAGAGTGTTTACAAGGTTTCTCTATAGCCAAAGAGGGAAAACTGCCACTATATACATATAGAGAAAAATGCCCCGCCCACTGGCAGCCATGTTTTTTCACCGATCTCGACCATTTTGGAACTCGTCTGAGACATCAATTGAACCAATGTTTTGACCAACTTTCATTATGATTGAGCAAAAATTGTGACTTCTAGAGTGTTTACAAGGTTTGTCTATAGCCAAATAAGGAAAACTGCCCCGCCCACTGGCGGCCATGTTTTTCAATGGATCTGAACCACTTTTGAACTCAACCAAGATATCATTAAGACAAACATTTTGACATAGTTACATGAAGATCGGGCATGAAATGTGACTTCTACAGTGTTTACAATGTTTTTCTCTTTTTTTTTACCTAGTGACCTAGTTTTTGACCCGGCACAACCCAGTTTTGAACTTGGCCGAGATTTCAATGGGACAAAGCTTCTGCACGATGACCAAGTTTCATGAAGATGGGACAAGAAATGTGGCCTCTAGAGTGTTTACAAGCAAATGTTAACGGACGGACGGACATACGACGGACAAAGACCGGTCACAAAAGCTCACCTGAGCAATCAGGTGAGCTAAAAATATAAACACATTAAACTAATTGCTATCTCAATATGATATCGTGTCAAACGCTGTTGGAAGAAACCATTGGTTATTACTGGTTACCCTATAAAGCAATTGGTCCATTTCCTTCAGGCATTGAATGCCAAGTTTTATTACCTTGATCCCAATGTAAAAGCACATGATGGAAGGGTCACCAGACAAGCGAAAACAGGACCAAAATCTGATTAAATAGCGCTGTAAAATTAACTGTCTGAACATTTAGATTCTTTATTTATGGATAAAAATCTGTTTGTTCGAAAATTTATTATGGTACTGTATTTCCTTATTACTTTTTAATTGGTTTTATAAAGATTACCTGAAAAAAGACAAGTAACTGTAATTTAAAAAACTAAATTCAATTTCTCCAAAAGTTGCTTCCTTCTTCACCAATCAACTAAACAAAACACTCAAAGATAATACACTAGGTTACCAGGAACATTTCACTGATTGAGAAAACATGTTCAGTGAACAATTCCTCAATCTAAATGATAACCCACAATTTCTGAATGAAAACTCCCCGTAGAATCAAGGTCTGGCAAGTAAATCAAGAAAACCTCGGAAAAAAAACTCATGCAATCAAGACTCCTGTGTCTTGCATGTTACTAAGCAGGCAAAAAATGTTCCTAGCAGGCAAAACCATCTTTCCACTTCCACTTCTGACAAGTTGTCTTTTCTCCCAGTGCCACTGAGCCATGGAGATAATAGGGTGATATTTTTGACGGCTGATGAACCATAGGCCCTGTAATTGACTACCTGTAGAGATGTTGTCATAAGTCAGGAAAAAAATTGACGAGATTGAAGAACCATGCAAATTTTTTATACAGAATTAAGAATATAGAAGACAATGCTTCGAAAAATCTGTCACACTGTAACAGACAGACTATTGCTGTCTTTAAACCCTGCACTGCAACCAACAGGATCACAGGATACTCTAGATGGATTTCATTTTTGTGTATTATTTGTCCTTAACCTCCGTGCAAAGTTTTGAATGGAATCAAATCCCTGCCTCCATAATCAACCATGCGATGATATCCTAGCCACGTGGAACAATAATTTTACTTTTGTTATTTTCATTTATTTTTTAATTTAGGTAATTATTTTTTATTATGAACCAAAAGTTATATACTATTTTCAAAAAATAAAACACTAATTTACTGATTTGCTTGCCGCACTGTGCAGGTCCCCCTGGAGACTCATCACTGTAGTCCCCACAGTTGTCCACGCGGTCACATGACAGCTCGGGCTCTATACACTTCTGGTTATCACACTGAAAACTGGAACCACAGGACTGGGATTTCCTGAACTCTGAAACAGACACATTTTAAAATGAGCTAAGCTCTGGAAAAATGGGATTGAAATCTTGTGCATAAAGTGTTGCCCCAGAGTGAAATCTTGTGCATAAAGTGTTGCCCCAGAGTGAAATCTTGTGCATAAAGTGTTGCCTCAGAGTGAAATTTTGTGCATAAAGTGTTGCCCCAGAGTGAAATCTTGTGCATAAAGTGTTCCCACAGAGTGAAATCTTGTGCATAAAGTGTTGCCCCAGAGTGAAATCTTGTGCATAAAGTGTTGTCCCAGAGTGAAATCTTGTGCATAAAGTGTTGCCCAAAAGTGAAATCTTGTGCATAAAGTGTTGCACCAGAGTGAAATCTTGTGCATAAAGTGTTGCCACAGAGTGAAATCTTGTGCATAAAGTGTTGCCCCAGAGTGAAATCTTGTGCATAAAGTGTTGCCCCAGAGTGAAATCTTGTGCATTAAGTGTTGCCCCAGAGTGAAATCTTGTGCATAAAGTGCTGCCCCAGAGTGAAATCTTGTGCCTAAAGTGTTGCCCCAGAGTGAAATCTTGTGCATAAAGTGTTGCCTCAGAGTGAAATCTTGTGCATAAAGTGTTGCCTCAGAGTGAAATCTTGTGCATAAAGTGTTGCCCCAGATTGAAATCTTGTGCATAAAGTGTTGCCCTAAAGTGAAATCTTGTGCATAAAGTGTGGCCCCAGAGTGAAATCTTGTGCATAAAGTGTTGCCCCAGATTGAAATCTTGTGCATAAAGTGTTGCCCCAGATTGAAATCTTGTGCATAAAGTGTTGCCCCAGAGTGAAATCTTGTGCATAAAGTGTTGCCCCAGAGTGAAATCTTGTGCATAAAGTGTTGCCCCAGAGTGAAATCTTGTGCATAAAGTGTTGCCCCAGATTGAAATCTTGTGCATAAAGTGTTGCCCCAGAGTGAAATATTGTGCATAAAGTGTTGTCCCAGAGTGAAATCTTGTGCATAAAATGTTGCCCCAGAGTGAAATCTTGTGCATTAAGTGTTGCCTCAGAGTGAAATCTTGTGCATAAAGTGTTGCCACAGAGTAATCTGCACAGGCTAATTAGGTGCAACACTTTCCACTTGGTTTTGTTTTCATTTGAATGAAGTCTCTTCTTAGCAAAAATCTAGTTAAGGCAGAAAGTGTCATCCGTGATTAGCCTGTGCAGACTATATAGGCTTATCTGGGACCACACTTAATAGGCACATGCATTGAGCCTGGTTTTCCCAGAGCCTGGCTCATTGATATCTATAAGACGCTTAATCTAGACTTCTTCTGGACTAATTAGCAAGATATTTTAATATTGCCAGCTAGTGCCCTCTGACACACCATACCATTGGCACAACTCAGTGACCCTTAATTATTTGCCATAAAAAATGTCTGCAATTTGTGTGACATACAATTATCTGTGACATATTGTAATGTTTAAACATTGTTTCACATGCAATATTCAATAATCACTCAGGGTGGAACAATTCCCAGTTTACTCCAGAATTGCATGTCAAGCACCCATTCACATCTCCATGCCTCTATAACAGCACTTACATTAAGAGCTAGAAGGACTTATCCTGTTCTTAGTATAAATGTGTATAGGACATTTTGGCCTCCAAGAATCGTTCAGCGCAATATTCAAGCAGACATAACCAGAATGTCTTATGTTCTGTTGGCAACACTTGCAATATTAACTGAAGCAATTTCTTCTCAATTACTCAGCATATGCATCCAATTAGCTTTGTTTAAACTATCAACAATACTGTCATAGACATTAGTTCAGATATGACTGAAATGCAAATATCATCCTGTAGTTATCCAATTAGTGCAATTTTCTTCTACTTTCTATATATATATATATATATATATATATATATATATATATATATTTATTTATATATTTATAATGGCAATGTCTTCTTGTGTTTTGTTGGCCATGTTGTAAAGTGGGGAATGGGAAATTGTCAATATCTTGTTGTCCCAAATGAATAAACATTATACATTTCTTATTTCATTCAGCAGATTTCCTGTTCACTTAACCATTTTAAAACAACTCCACTTCACAATTTTGTGTTAATATACATGTACCCTGGAGTTTAAACCTGTTACAGATAGAAGGGAGAGAGGAAGGTGCTATCACATCATGCAGGCTCTTATATTTCTAGAGACGTTAAAACGCTATGGCAATACACATTTTTGATTAATAATGGATAACAAGCCTTACAAACCATACATCATATTGTCCTTTTCAATTGATAATTACATAAAACATGAACATATATTCTTTAAACACTTTTCTTCATCTGACTCGTTTTAATACAATTAATCCATCCATCAGTTGTTTTTGTTTTGTTTTTCTTTAATTGTCATTTTGCCAAACTGTGAACAACTCCCTTCATGTTTTATTTTACAACCAATCAGAGACCTCACATTTCTAGAAGTTCTGATGATACCCATTGACACAACAATCAGGAACCTTTGAGGATGTCAGTAAACTCTTGGCTGAAAATTGGAAATTCAAAATTTAATCTATACTATCTGTTACAATTTCCTAAAAATAAGTTTGTTTAATGTAAAGTGTTTAGTCTAATTTATGACTTTTATGACAGTGATGTATTATTTTTCTGTCATTTCAATTCAGCTTTTCCAAAAAAATAACAAATTGCTTGTATTTTAAGAGCCAAATAAGATATCTTCTTGTTGCTATCTGGTAAGTGAGTATTCTTATCATTTTGAAAAACAATCCTGTGTCACCTTGACAACCGTTGGAAAGTGGAGGTTTGTTATGTTGGCAGTAGTCGCCAGAACACAAAAAAGGACAAAAAACATATATGTCCTCCCAAATCCCTTATTTGTTGTTCAGGTGAGTTCACTGGTTTAGGAGCCTTAAAAAAACGAACTCCAACATGCCAGAACATTACAGCAGAAATCAGCCCAGAACATTACAGCATAAATCAGCCCAGAACATTACAGCAGAAATCAGCCCAGAACATTACAGCAGAAATCAGCCCAGAACATTACAGCAGAAATCAGCCCAGAACATTACAGCAGAAATCAGCCCAGAACATTACAGCAGAAATCAGCCCAGAACATTACAGCAGAAATCAGCCCAGAACATTACAGCAGAAATCAGCCCAGAACATTACAGCAGAAATCAGCCCAGAACATTACAGCAGAAATCAGCCCAGAACATTACAGCAGAAATCAGCCCAGAACATTACAGCAGAAATCAGCTTACACAGCTTCAACTGTCAAACAAATAATAATACTTATCCTTGTTTCACTGCTGCTATGTTTCAATTATGCCAATCTCAGAGACAAAAACGTCAAGCTCGTTGGATATTTTTGGGTCAACAAAGTGCACATTCCAAAAAAAAATCTTTACATTGCCAGCTGGCAATTTTATGAATTGTTTGAGGTGAAGAATTTTGATGTTGGATCTGGATTGATCTGATCAAATCTGGACTCCTGGCAACTGTGAAAACGAATATTAACCCATTTATGCCTAGTGGACTCTCCCATCCTTCTAAATTGGATCAATTTATTTCCAATATAAGGGATGTATTCTATATTTATTTCTATATTTAGAATATTTTTTACAGAAATTCCTTTAAGCAAACAGCGTAGACCCTGATGAGACGCCGCATCATGCCAAGGCCTTTTTTCTAGACGCTAGGAATAAATGGGTTAAGTATTAGTTCCTCTGTTAATGCATAGTTCCTACAGTCGTATTTTCAACCAATCGAATAGCGTTACTGTATTCGCTGCCAGATAGCTTGTTGCTACCGCTTCACACGCCATTCATTAAATCGAAAGTGAAAAGTGTTGCTAACGAAAGTATTAATCAAATAATTTCAAAATGCACAGGCACCGTAGTAGTCTATGGCAATACACATTTTTGATTAATAATGGATAACAAGCCTTACAAACCATACATCATATTGTCCTTTTCAATTGATAATTACATAAAACATGAACATATATTCTTTAAACACTTTTCTTCATCTGACTCGTTTTAATACAATTAATCCATCCATCAGTTGTTTTTGTTTTGTTTTTCTTTAATTGTCATTTTGCCAAACTGTGAACAACTCCCTTCATGTTTTATTTTACAACCAATCAGAGACCTCACATTTCTAGAAGTTCTGATGATACCCATTGACACAACAATCAGGAACCTTTGAGGATGTCAGTAAACTCTTGGCTGAAAATTGGAAATTCAAAATTTAATCTATACTATCTGTTACAATTTCCTAAAAATAAGTTTGTTTAATGTAAAGTGTTTAGTCTAATTTATGACTTTTATGACAGTGATGTATTATTTTTCTGTCATTTCAATTCAGCTTTTCCAAAAAAATAACAAATTGCTTGTATTTTAAGAGCCAAATAAGATATCTTCTTGTTGCTATCTGGTAAGTGAGTATTCTTATCATTTTGAAAAACAATCCTGTGTCACCTTGACAACCGTTGGAAAGTGGAGGTTTGTTATGTTGGCAGTAGTCGCCAGAACACAAAAAAGGACAAAAAACATATATGTCCTCCCAAATCCCTTATTTGTTGTTCAGGTGAGTTCACTGGTTTAGGAGCCTTAAAAAAACGAACTCCAACATGCCAGAACATTACAGCAGAAATCAGCCCAGAACATTACAGCAGAAATCAGCCCAGAACATTACAGCAGAAATCAGCCCAGAACATTACAGCAGAAATCAGCCCAGAACATTACAGCAGAAATCAGCCCAGAACAGAACATTACAGCAGAAATCAGCCCAGAACATTACAGCAGAAATCAGCCCAGAACATTACAGCAGAAATCAGCCCAGAACATTACAGCAGAAATCAGCCCAGAACATAACAGCAGAAATCAGCCCAGAACATTACAGCAGAAATCAGCCCAGAACATTACAGCAGAAATCAGCTTACACAGCTTCAACTGTCAAACAAATAATAATACTTATCCTTGTTTCACTGCTGCTATGTTTCAATTATGCCAATCTCAGAGACAAAAACGTCAAGCTCGTTGGATATTTTTGGGTCAACAAAGTGCACATTCCAAAAAAAAATCTTTACATTGCCAGCTGGCAATTTTATGAATTGTTTGAGGTGAAGAATTTTGATGTTGGATCTGGATTGATCTGATCAAATCTGGACTCCTGGCAACTGTGAAAACGAATATTAACCCATTTATGCCTAGTGGACTCTCCCATCCTTCTAAATTGGATCAATTTATTTCCAATATAAGGGATGTATTCTATATTTATTTCTATATTTAGAATATTTTGTACAGAAATTCCTTTAAGCAAACAGCGTAGACCCTGATGAGACGCCGCATCATGCCAAGGCCTTTTTTCTAGACGCTAGGCATAAATGGGTTAAGTATTAGTTCCTCTGTTAATGCATAGTTCCTACAGTCGTATTTTCAACCAATCGAATAGCGTTACTGTATTCGCTGCCAGATAGCTTGTTGCTACCGCTTCACACGCCATTCATTAAATCGAAAGTGAAAAGTGTTGCTAACGAAAGTATTAATCAAATAATTTCAAAATGCACAGGCACCGTAGTAGTCTATCAAAGCACATATCTGAGAATCACCGTGCCTAGTTATCTGTTATATGACGATGGTATCACCAAGAATTATATTTCACCCTTTTCCTTGAATATTTTGTACAAATGTACCCCTATTATTTTCTTTATTAGTGATAATACAAACTTGAATACAATAATATAAAGTATTACATGTGAGTTTGCATCCAAAACATTATTTTT
Source organism: Dreissena polymorpha (assembly GCF_020536995.1). Classification (NCBI taxonomy): domain Eukaryota; kingdom Metazoa; phylum Mollusca; class Bivalvia; order Myida; family Dreissenidae; genus Dreissena; species Dreissena polymorpha. The sequence goes on from NC_068363.1 coordinate 62,080,671, forward strand.
CTTATCGTTTATCTTGTGTTGTTTTGTTTGGTATTCCTGTTTTTAATATGATTATTGGTGTTATATTTATTATTCTGTTTTAAATTGATTATGACAATGGTTGATCTCATACGAATTATTGTGTTCATTGTTGCTCATCTGTGATAAATCTTGATCTCAACCGATTAAAGTGATATTATGGGCATCTAACAGTATATGCTATGTTTATAATTGTCTTTCGCAACCCTTGTTTATTTTTGGTGTTTTTACTTCATATACACTTATTTTTGTTAATGCAGCATCAACATTCTAAAACAATATCCCGGAAATAAAAAACTAATACATTTGAATATCAACCGTACTTTCGTTTTGACAACTGACGACAAAAATAATTCGATGTACGATGTGAGTCTAAATGTAGTTTTCATGCAGATTAGTACATACAACACAAAGATATAATATTGTGTTTCGGATCATTTCGGCATAGAGGACTGGGTGAGTTATGTAAAATATCAAACATATATTGTTTTTATAAACAACTGGTAGCTAGATGAGTTGTAGATAATTGGTCAGTTACCACATATTAACTAACAATTTTGACCTGTTAATTCTTTTCAGCTCAATTCGACAGTAAAAATGCCCATACTATCACTTTAATTGTGATGTATATTGATTATCTGTGATTATTGTTGATCTCATCCAATCCGTTGGAATATACAAATCTGCGATTTGTGTTTATCTATTTCAAATCAATATGCTTAAAATATATTTTCGAGGATATATCTTTGTCTCATTGGAGTCATTTTGCGAATTGTCGGCAAGTACATTTAAATCTGTAATGGCAACGTGATTTATTGGCAATGGCTTGATCTTCTCTCCTCTTGGGACATGCCATTGTTGTGGAACACTTGTACAGCTAAGTTGACTAGGAACTGCACAAATGTTATGCAGTTTAAATCCCTGTCGTGTTTTTAGTAATGCTATGATGTGTCAACAGTGCCCAGTCAGTCTGAAATGCTGCAAATATTCTGCAATTTACATAAAAAACTAACGATAAATAAAGATGTTACCAATAACAATGAATACTTTTTAAACAAGGGTTGTTTGTAAAACATGCATGCCCCCCATATGGGCTCTCCGTTGTAGTGGCAGCCATTGTGTGAATATGTTTTTTGTCACTGTGACCTTGACCTTTGACCTAGTGACCTAATAATCAATAGGGGTCATCTGCGAGTCATGATCAATGTACCTTTGAAGTTTCATGATCCAAGGCATGAGCGTTCTTGAGTTATCATCCGGAAACCATTTTACTATTTCGGGTCACCATGACCTTGACCTTTGACCTAGTGACCTGAAAATGAATAGGGGTCATCTGCCAGCCATTATCAATCTATCTACGAAGTTTCATGATCCTAGGCATAAGCGTTCTTGAGTTATCATCTGGAAACCATTTTACTATTTCGGGTCACTGTGACCTTGACCTTTGACCTAGTGACCTGAAAATCAATAGGGGTCATCTGCCAGTCATGATCAATCTACCTATCAAGTTTCATGATCCTAGGCCCAAGCGTTCTTGAGTTATCATCGGTAAACCATTTTACTATTTCGGGCCACTGTGACCTTGACCTTTGACCTAGTGACCTGAAAATCAATAGGGGTCATCTGCAAGTCATGATCAATCTACCTATCAAGTTTCATGATTCTAGGCCTAAGCGTTCTTGAGTTATCATCCAGAAACCATTTTACTATTTCGGGTCACCGTGACCTTGACCTTTGACCTAGTGACCTCAAATCAATAGGGGTCATCTGCGAGTCATGATCAATGTACCTATGAAGTGACATGATCCTAGGCCCAAGCGTTCTTGAGTTATCATCAGGAAACCACCTGGTGGACGGACCGACATGAGCAAAGCAATATGCCCCCTCTTCTTCGAAGGGGGGCATAATAATTGAATAATCATGTATAATAACTCACTTTACTTTACAACTGCAGTGTGATTCTGTAATCGTTTCATGGGAAAAATCAATGTTTAAACGATGTGGTTTTTCAATTTTCCGCATTAATCCCTAGCAGTCAGCGACGACACGCACACGGATTTCTTCATTAAAAGTCTTTATATTATGAATGTATCCTTGAATTTAATAATTAAGTCCTCTATTTAAAATTCTATCTGCTATTTTATCATAATTTGGTAGGAATTTAACTAAAATATTGTTCAGAAATATTAACAAGCGTATCAGATGCTTCAGCATCAGCGGACGCCATTTTGGATGTAGCGTGTGAAGAGTAGCAACAATCACTAAGGACGGGTCAGTGAGCGGAACTATGCATATGTATAAATGCAGACAATTTATGGAGGTTGGTTTCATCAATAAACAGTACAGCAAATGACAAACAACATCATCAACAATTGCCAATCAAAAATGAGTAAAGAAATTAATACACAAAACTGCTTACAAGTCATATTAGACATTGAATGAAAAAAAAAGGTCCATATTTATAATATAAAAAAACTTAAATTGCAATTTCAGTTTCCTGGAATCTCTAGACAGAAAAATGATAAATTATTACCTGAGCTTTGAGTGGTGTTTATTTACTTATTGTCTATCAAGGTAACAAGTCCGTCAAGTGAACAGCTTTTCAATTAGCAGACAAGCAATTGTTTACAGAACGTCTGCCAAGAAAATTAAAGAAATGACAGCTATGAACATGGAAATAAACAATGTTCAGTGAATCATTTCTCAGCCAGCAGAAATTAAAAAGAATTTTGGTTTGACTTGCAATACAATTACGCTCTGTCCACATGTCTTGTTAACAGGTGAAATATGTTAGTACCATACTTTTATTTTGATACATGATTGTATAAAATAGCACTGTAAAGATATATAGTTAAAATGGTAGTGGAAGATATCTTCAAACATGTTTAACAGTGACAAATTATTATAAGACAAGATGTGTTTGTCAGAAACATAATGCCCCCTAATGGGCCCCTTTGAATTTATTTATTTTTACCTTTGACCTTGAAAAATGACCTTGACCTTTAACCACTCAAAATGTGCAGCTCCATGAGATACACATGCATGCCAAATATCAAGTTGCTAACATCAATATTGCAAAAGTTATGACCAAGGTTAAAGTTTTGTAACATACAATGACAGACACATACAATGACAGACAGACAGACAGGCCAAGAACAATATACCCCCCCCTTCGATCATTCGATCCAGGGGGCAAGACAAAGATAACCATTGGCAGTGTTAGGAAGATGTATCATAATCTCTGTATTATTTATATGGGTTATAAAGCTGCATGTCAGTGATGTGACATGGCATTTAAAACTGAAAATTCATACCAAAACTTTGTTATCGTTTCTGGGAGATAAGCATGTAACATACACACATATCAGAAAGATTGCATTGCTTTTCTGATAGATAATATAATGTTACATCACCCGTCCCATAACAGACCCTGTTCAGAACTCTAGGTTTTCTTTATTCTGAACAACAAAAAGTAACACAATTTGTTAAATGCATTTTTATTTTTTAGCTTTTGTTGATGAGCAGGAAAAAAATAGACAAAAGCTTTCACTCAGCTCTTAATAACCACTATAAAGCATTTGAAAATGTTCACCAAAAGTAACAGAATCACAGGTACTTTAAGTGTACCATTTGTTACACTAGAAATTTGCTACCCCCACATCACAAGCCACCCCCTTCCATTGAACCAGCATGGAGATCGACCATTAACATAAGAGCAGCAATGAAAGCATCATTAAAGGAATCAACCCCCACCTAGAAATAATTATGAAGCTCATTTTAGCACATTATTTAGCAGCAATAGCAGTTATAAGCATCGTAACTGCTTCATTGAAAAGCAAGGAAACTATGACCTGCTGACAAAACATGTATCTAATGTTTAGGAATTAACTTACGTTTATGTTATTAATTATACTCAAGGTAAGCATTTCAAAGAACAAGGACCTGATAGCTCATAATCGCTATACACAAAGGTAACTACCCTGCAGGTATAGTGTTTACAAGGTTTCGCAATAGCAGCTGCATTATTATTGTTAACTCTTTCAGTGCTGGAACCGAATTTTGAAGGCCCTTGCAAACAGTTTGGATCCTGATGAGACGCCACAGAACTGTTTGCTATTCTGATAGTATTCTTTTAACAAAAATCAAAGAAAATGCTAATTTTAGAAATTCAGCAGACGACATTTTAGCAGACGACAAATTTCCCAGCATGCAAAGGCTTGACCATAATAAGTTTCAAAGATGGCTGAGTTATCATTAGAATAAGTGACAAGAAAGTCCCTATGATGCTCACTCAAGCTGGTTTCAGTAATATATAAGATTTATCATTGAAAAATCATTCTAAAACATATTATAAGCTAGTTTAATTACAGCAACTAAAAGTGTGTATCTTGTCATCTAAGGGCAAACAAGTGGCAATTATATCCACTAACTTTATGATGGATATTTTACTAGAACCTTGCCATTCACAGTAGACATCAGTTTTGTCAAGTTATTTTCTGATTGAACATGACCTAGATTAAAAATGTATCAATTTAGTAAACATTAAACTGGTACGAAGTATGATGATGATGGTGAAGTCACAAGTAATGCTTATCGTTCATTACTCCCAAAGATAAAAACATTTTTTTTCTTTTCTTCAAACACTACTTGTGTTGCATGCATCGCTTGTTAAAATGTCACACAAATACCCAATATACATTTTTCTTTCGGTAAAAAGTCGATGACATACAAATTGAAACATCAAAGACAAATTAAGACCAAGTTAAAAGCATTCTGGGTGAAGAATTTCCAATGAAATACCAATTATGAAGAAACCTGTCAATTCAGCACATCTAAATTGCTGATGATCCAATTTACTTGTCAATTAGTCCAATCTTCCATAAGAACAAATCTTCAGGCAGAGTCACAGACTGGTTCATGTCAGCTCTGGATTGTGTGCCCACATAAATGTAATACAGGGGCTTAGCTGCAGAAAGTGTAAGAGCTTATATCAAAACAGGGCTGTGAAAAACAATTCCAATTATCAGCTTTTGTGGCAAACAAATTCAGCCAAAGCAGGCAGATAAGACACAGTAAAAAGACTAAATATGCAAAAAAATAAGTTTTCCGATGAGGAAAGTGTTACCACATGTCATTTTTAGTACCAAAGGAGAATATTTTTGGAATGAGACACAGATTCAGTCTCAGACTAAATATTGTCAAGATAATTACTCTGACCACTTTTCAACAGGATCTAGTCATAAATATGGTTGTTAAGAGTGGAAACAAGGTTTTATAAGATTTAACTTAAAAACCTAGTTTTGGGACAAACGTAACCCAGAATGGAACTAGGCCTTATTATTGTCAACATAATAATTTTCATGACATTTAAACCCCATGTTAGTCCTTAATGTGGCTTCAAAAGTGGTAACAAGGTTATTCTAACATTGACCTGGTGACCTAGTTTTTTGATGTACATGAACAAGATTCACAATTGACCTAGGTAATATAATGATAAACAAGAGATGTGTTTGTCAGAAACACAATGCCCCCTATTGCGCCGCTTTGAAATAATATTTCAATATATCATTTGGCAGGTTTAGAAATTATCTCCCTTTTAAAGGTTATTACTTCCCTTGGATTGTATTTTTTTACTTTTGACCTTGAAGAATGACCTTGACCTTTCACCACTCAAAATGTGCAGCTTTATGAGATACACATGCATGCCAAATATCAAGATGCTATCTTCAATATCGCAAAAGTTATCGCAAAACTTTAACCAAGGTTAAAGTTTTGGGACAGAATGACAGACAGGCAGGCCAAAAACAATATGCCCATGATCATTCGATCCCGGCCCATAAAAACATTCTGAACAAGGTTAAACAAGATTAAGTAATAAATGTGGAGTCCAGAGTGGTTATAACGTTTTTCTAAGATTTGACCTTGTGACCTAGTTTTTTGACAAACATGACCCAGATTAAACTTGGGCTAGATATCATAAAGATAAATATTCTGACAAAGTTTCATCAACCCATGCAACAGACAAAAAAATGTTACCAGACATGAGGTCTGATTAAATTTAAAATTTACCGGACCTCACCAGATTTTCCCAGACCTCAATCTCCTTTAACCCAACAATAAAATTTACCTTTTGTAGAGTTTATTTTATGATTATGATATTCACAATTTTTAACATTTCTCAATGAATAAAACAACAACATAATTTAAACCCGTTTTATGAAAACATAAGGTAAATTTTTCATTTAAAAGTGAAGAATGCTCTGTGATTTTTACCCCATAAATTATATCCTTCATTCCTATAAGTTCGTGAATTCCTGTTAGTTCGTGAATTTTTTTATGACGTAATTTTTAAGCGTCCGAATTCGATACAGTTTCAAGCCGAATATATTTCTTTGTCAATAAAATCCGAAAAATGAGAACAAAGAATGGAAGGAGTTGTACTGTCACCATAATAATTGCACACACAATGAACAAAAAAATAAAATCCTTTGAAAAAAGCACATTTTAAGTAAAATATTTCCAATATGTACGTTTTCGAATAATCCGGGTTCCTGTGTTCACATTTGTCAAGGTCAGTTTACTGTACATTATCGACTCCGTTCGGCGTAGTCATATTTTAAAGGCCCGTTAAGGGGTTTATCGTATACACACGGAAATCAATTAAAATCTTATTAACGCCACGAGGATTTGTTAACGTTGCAGGCCAATACTGAGAGATACCATGGTAGGTTTAGATCATACGACCCCGATATTTTGCTAAAAGCATTAGAGGATGTAAAGACGAAAAACAATCTGTAAGTCGAGTGGCGCTACAATAGTCCATCCCCTATCAAACCTTAAGAGATAGGATTAGTGGACGTGTAGATCCTAACAAGTTCCTCAAGGAGACCATTTTTACAAATGACAAAGAGTTAGGGCTTGTCAGAAGTTACAAGCAGTGCGGGCTGGCAAGCAGGCAGTTGAAGAGTATCTCCGGGAAAAAACAGAGGCGCCAACCCCTATCACATGCAGATGCCAACAGAAGATTTTGGCGAATACAAAACCAAAACCTGGCAGGAAATTGATAACAAGTGATGCATACATCGAAGAGGTGGAGATGTACGACGCCAAGAAAAATGCCACTGCCGTCACATCTCAAAGCCAGATGATATGTAAAAGCCCGAGGCCGTCAACAAGTGGCATACAAAAATTGCACGCCAACATTGTTAGTGAAGACTCTAATACCGAATCGGACACGGACGAGTCCGAAAAATGTTGCGTATGTGGACAATTTAGTCCAACAAATCTGGACACGAGACCGCACATAAAAACAGTTAATTGGGGGCAGTGCGACGAGTGTGGGCATTGGGTCCACCTTTCCTTCTGCCATACAAAATCGGTGCTGAGAAGAGGAGACAGTTTCCCTTGCCCACACTGTTGTTAAAATTAAAAGTTGTCTTGCACCGTTTATAAGTTATGCATTCCAATTCGTTAATAAATTGTTAAAGCGTTCAATCGCTGATCATTAATGATTCATTACATTCGCTTGAATATACCATTTGAATGCGTTCCATTTTGATACTTTATACGTTATTTATAAATAAGTTCATTATGTATCGAGGATAAGGTAATCGCAAGATAGAGAAACGAAAGACTCTGCATTTGCCTCAGCAATTTCCCCTCACAGAGCCTCACAGTAGAGCGCGTGCGTTCGACCAATCGAATTCACGAACTTATAGGAAAACGTCTAACAGATATTGACTTCCAGCTGTCAACTTGAAAATGAAAGTTTATTGCTTTAACGCATGTTTGTTGACGAATATTGTTATTGTTTCATAAAACATGGATATTTTCCCTTTTAAATTCAGATTTTTCTTAATAATGCTGACGTTCATTGTACGCATGCGCGAGTTTGAATGCGTAGGTGGCCGAACCAACAGGAAAAGTGGCTAAGTAATTTTCAACAGCAATATAAAACACTTTTACTTTCAGAGTGGGTGATCATGGGGACATCCCTGCCGAAACAGGTTTATTTATACGTTTTAAACCCTTTATTACTTTTTGCTTAATTTTTAGATGCCACTCACTTTCCAGACATATCAGTAAGGAACTGATTAAAAATTTAATTCAACCACTCAAAAACTTGTTGTGTCATCAGCAAAAATAGCCAGTTCGACTGGTTGGTAAAATCCGTTATATGTTAAAGTTAAATAATATATCTAATTAAAATGAACATAAACCGGTTCGTTTTAGTTTTTTAAATTAAATTTTCTAGTTTTTTGTTCATTTTTAACCAATGTTTTACATATTGTTGTTGTTTTTTGTCCAACACGAGGTCCGACAGTTTGTAAATATTATACGATCTCCAAAAAATATATCAGATTTGTCTGAGGCTTGTTTCATCCATATTGAGTCAAAACTGTGGCTTCTAGAGTGGTAATACCATTTGGCCTTGTAGCCTAGTTTTTGTATGCACATGACATACATTTCACTTTGCAGAAATCATGTTAAGATAGCATTCTGATCAAGTTTCTTCAAGACTGAGTCATACATGTGTCTTTTAGAGTGGTATCAAAGTTGTTCTTAAGTTTCACCAAAATTCAACTGTGCACCGATATTGTCAAGATAATAAGAGGGCCATGATGGCCCTGAATCGCTCACCTGACTAACCTTGCTACATCAACTTAAATTCTATCAGACCCATATACAATCCCAAGAAAGATTTCATTAATTAATACATTCTGACAAAATGTCATTAAGACGTGATGAAAACTGTGACCTATTTCATCTACACAAGGTTTTAATAGAATTGGCCAGGTGACATAATTTTTGACCCCAGATGACCCATATACAATCCAAAATCAGATATTATCATAATAAACATTCTGACCATACTTCATTAAGATCAGATGAAAACTATGACCTCTATTGTTTACACAAGGTTTTTCTATGATTTGAACTAGTGACCTAGTTTTTGAACACAGATGACCCAAATACAATCCCAACTCAGATTTCATCAAGATTAACATTCTGGCCAAATTTATTTAAGTTTGGATGAAAACTGTGACCTCTACTGTCAACAAAAGTTGTTGTTTTTTAATTTGACCTAGTGACCTAGTTTGTGACCCGAGATGACCCAAATTCAATCCCAACACAGATTTTAATAAGACAAACATTCTGACAATATTTAATTAAGATCTGATGAAAACTGTGACCTCTTCTGTCTACACAAGGGTTTTTCTATGATTTGACCTAGTGACCTAGTTTCTGAACCCAGATGACCCAAATACAATCCCAATCCAGATTTCATTAAGATTAACATTCTGACCAAATTTCATAATGATTGGATGAAAACTGTGACCTCTATTGTCTACACAAGGTTTTCTTTTATTTGACCTAGTGACCTAGTTTTTGACCCCAGATGACCCAAATACAACCCCAACCCAGATTTCATCAAGATAAACATTCTGACCAAATTTCATAAAGATTGGATGAAAACTGTGACCTCTATTGTCTACACAAGGTTTTTCTAATATTTGACCTATTGACCTAGTTTTTGACCCCAGGTGACCCAAATACAATCCCAACCCAGATTTCAACAAGATGAACAATCTGATCAAATTTTATAAAGATTGGATGAAAACTGAGATCTCTATTGTCTACACAAGGTTTTTCTATTATTTGACCTAGTTCTAGTTTTTCACCCCAGACGACCCAAATACAATCCCAACCCAGATTTCATCAAGACAAACATTCTGACCAAATTTCATAAAGATTGGATGATAAATTGTGACCTCTATTGTCTACACAAGGTTTTTCTATTATTTGACCTAGTGACCTAGTTTTTGACCCCAGATGACCCAAATACAATCCCAACCCAGATTTCATCAAGATAAACATTCTGACCAGATTTCATAAAGATTGGATGAAAACTGTGACCTCTATTGTCTACACAAGGTTTTTCTATTATTTGACCTAGTGATCTAGTTTTTGACCTAGTGACCTAGTTTTTGACCCCAGATGACCCAAATACAATCTAAACCCAGATTTCATAATGATAACCATTCTGACTAAATTTCATAAAGATTGGATGAAAACTGGGACCTCTACTGTCTACACAAACAAATTGTTGACGGTTTTTCTATTATTTGACCTAGTGACCTAGTTTTTGACCTCAGATGACCCAAATACAATCCCAACCCAGATTTCATCAAGATAAACATTCTGACCAAATTTCATAAAGATTGGATGAAAACTGCGACCTCTATTGTCTACACAAGGTTTTTCTATTATTTGACCTAGTGACCTAGTTTTTGACCTAGTGACCTAGCTTTTGACCCGAGATGACTCAAATACAATCCCAGCCCAGATTTCATCAAGATAATAAACATTCTGACCAAATTTCATAAAGATTGGATGAAAATTGTGACCTCTACTGTCAACACAAACAAATTGTTGACGGACGCACACACGCACGCACACACGCACAACGGACATCAATTCAATTCAATTCAATTCAATTCAATGTTTATTGCTATGTGGCCTCCGGCCCTTGCAAGTACAAATAACATAGCATAGTCACACATATCAATACACATATAGACAACATACATATGTAATGGTACAGCTATTGATAATTAAATGATATTCAGTAATGCATTTCTTCGTTCAAAAGCATAATACAAATAACATCACATATTAACATAATACAAGCAAAATCGCAAAGTCACATTATAGAAATAACATAATACAAATAGCATCACATAGTCTCATAATACAAACAACATCGCATATACACATATAGATCCAGCTATTTATAATTAATTGCTATTCAGCAACGCATTTCTTCTTTCAAAAGCATAATACAAGAACATAGCAATACTCCTGATCAACTTTTCTTCACGGGTACTCATGATTTTATTAAATTTATTTGTATTAGCGGGTGTATAGTACTTTATGGGTATATACATTTTACGAAGGTCTAAGTATGTTGTACATATTAGAAGAAAATGAAATTCATTTTCAATATCATTTTTACAAAAAGCACACAACCTTCGGTCCCTGTCGATATTCAAATAGCGACCCTGTTCAATCATGAGCTTATGTGAAGAAATTCGAAAACATACATAAGCGTTACGAAATTTACGGATTGTTAAAATATTTAAATATGACTCAAATTCAAAGTTACTTTTAAATCCATTGTATGTTTTTAGTTTTGAAGAACTATTACACGCTTCTATCCACTGCTGTACAAAAATGTCTTTTAATTGTTGAGCATAATTTATCAAAAATAATGGTTTATTAGCAACTGCTTGTTGTTCCCACACATAACCAAACCCTATGGATTGCAAGTGATTTCGTAATGAAGTAACCCAGTTTACGTATCCTATGTCATTAAAACATTTCAACATTTCATAGCACTTTTTAGTATGACGGGAATATGGTGTTTCCAGTAATCGTAACCAATATTTTACAACTCTCATAGATGAATAAATATGTATTGGATATCTACCACAATCACCTATAATAGCATTATTACATGAGTATATTGGTGCTGACATAAATCTTTTACATGCATATGTGTGAACTCTTTCTACAACTTCAAAAGATTTTAGCCCCCATAATTCCGATCCATATAATAAAATAGGCATCACCTTAGCATCAACAATCTTAAAGTAACAATGATATGGCATAGGCATATAGTCGTATAGTGACGAAAGCATAGATATAATGACACGTTTTGCTTTACAAGACATGTTTTCTGCCATTTTAAACATAGACAGGCTAGACGAAAAATGAACACCTACATAATTGAATCCTTGCACACATTCCAATAGTGCATTATTGTAATACCATTTTTCGTTCAAAGCAGGTCGACCACCATTTTTGAATACAACAATTTTTGTCTTATCCACATTTACATTTAATTTAGAGACAACACAAAATTCGTGAAGATGATTTAGCTGCTGTTGTAGACCTGAAACTGTATCCGAAGCCAGTGCTACATCGTCAGCAAATAATAACATAAATATTTCAACATAATCTGGGGTAAGTTGTATACCTCTTATGTTCTTACTTTTTAAATATTCATATAATATGACATCACACGGTCACATAAGCTCACCATGTCACAGGTGAGCTAAAAATCAGACCAAAGTTCATCAAGATTGAGTGATAAATAAGGCTCCGAGAGTGGGTTAGAAGGTCTTTCTAGGATTATATATCTGTTGACCCCCCCCCCCCCCAGCAACATCAAACAGTCTGGATATAAATGGGGGAAAAGTATCCGAAAATTTATATCTGAAATCATGACAAATTACGTTAAAATATATTCCTTTGATTTTGCCAGTCATGAAGGTGGTATAATAAATGTACAAGTAAAATTCCCTTAGGCTTTTTTTAAAACAGAACATACAAGTTTTCTCAACTGATTTTATCATTTGCTATTTCATTGTTGTTTCGTGTGCTGTTTTATCAGACTTTTTTTTCATCGTTGTCAATATTATTAATCTGTGTAAGTCTATACAGATGTTTTAAATCGTTGTCTACTCGATAATAGTTTTCAAACATGCATTGAACCAAACAAATGTCTATGCGTAGGTTGGCTACTGACAATAACAAACCAAATAATTTAATAATTTGTGTACGTTATAGTTAGTTGTCAAGTAACCCACGACCGAAGGTTTAGTTGCGTAGGGATTAAATCACGAGAGTGAAGCATTTGAAACCACGCATCTAATTTTCTGGTTGTGAGTTATTCAACAACAAACTATAAAGTACACGAATTATTTCGATTCTAACACGGTTTTACTAAATATTTATACAATGCAAATTATTTTTCTTGTGTACTATTTTTATGTGAAGTTCCGCCCATAAAAATAACTTTCAGCTGTTCTGTCCATCAGAAACGAGACTTTCATTCATAATTATATAACCGGATTATTGCACTGGTGTAAAATGTATCGGCATCCGCTGTTCACAAGTTTTTGATTCTCCTGACCGGTTTAGAGACTGCAGCGAATGGTTTATCACACCTAATCGAGATAAGAATATCATTAGCGTGTGTAAGCATGTACACGGTGTAATCGATTTCATGACATGGGAATTTTAGCAAACAGAATCAGACTGACTGTTTTGGATTTTCAATCGGTCTTTCAAGACCCCAATCGGTCTAGGACCGACAAAACCGAAAAAAATATGATCCCTGATTGTCATGGCAACCTAAAGAAAGCTCTGATGCAGAAAAAGCTGTTGAATAGGGTATCATTTGCATGATCTTCCGTTCAATCCAAATAAGCAATTGGAAGCTGTAACAAGATGACATAAAAATTACAAAGAAACCTTTTGAAAATGAAAAGAGATGACTACCTTAGTATTACTTTTTTTCCAGAACGCGGCTCCAGCAATTTTCCATTAATATGTAACCGCTTTCTGTAGCGGAATGTTACAAGTGATCAAATGAAACTGGTCGATCTAGATTTCAGTTTGCAAATTAATTCACTGTAATTATTCTATTGAAATACCAATACCTATTTATCAACAGTATCAAACTGACCAACATTTGCATAGAAAGGCTTCTTATGGACCAAATGTTTCAATCTTGGTCATGTATTTGTCCAGAGCAACATCTGAGACAATGCACTCAGTCATTCTCCATGTTTATTTAATTAGAGATGGAAAACTAAGCATAATTCATCTCCAAGAATCATAATGCGGCCACATGCATGTCAACTGACCCACAATTACCACTTCTTTATTGGGAAAGACCATGGTCAGAAATGAATTTGGATAGGGATGAACAATGTCTCTCTGTTGTGAGTTTACAGGGAAAAAAAAGCATTACCAAGAGCCATGTCACTCTTTGATTTACATCCGCCTTCATATTTCATTGTGTCCCATCAGTGTTTTCTTTAAAATACTAAAAAACAAATCGACATTTAATTAGCACATGCTTTGGTTTTGTTTATATAAAATGATCTGTTGTAAAGGGTGTAACCAGTGTCTTAGGTAAATATAAACAAGGGCTGTTTGTAAAACATGCATGCCCCCCATATGGGCTGTCCATTGTAGTGGCAGCCATTTTGTGAGCACGATTTTTGTCACTGTGACCTTGACCTTTGACCTAGTGACCTGAAAATTAATAGGGGTCATCTGCGAGACACGATCAATGTACCTATGAAGTGTCATGATCCTAGGCAAAAGCGTTCTTGAGTTATCATCTGAAAATCATTTTACTATTTCGGGTCACCGTGACCTTGACCTTTGACCTTGTGACCTCAAAATCAATAGGGGTCATCTGCGAGTCATGACCAATCTACCTATGAAGTTTCATGATCCTAGGCGTATGCGTTCTTGAGTTATCATCCGGAATCCATTTTACTATTTCGGGTCACCGTGACCTTGACCTTTGACCTAGTGACCTCAAAATTGATAGGGGTCATCTGCGAGTCATGATCAATCTACCCATGAAGTTTCATGATCCTAGGCGTATGCGTTCTTGAGTTATCATCCGGTAACCATTTTACTATTTCGGGTCACCCTACCTTGACCTTTGACCTAGTGACCTCAAAATTAATAGGGGTCATCTGCGAGTCATGATCAATCTACCCATGAAGTTTCATGATCCTAGGCGTATGTGTTCTTGAGTTATCATCCGGAAACCATTTTACTATTTCGGGTCACGGTGACCTTGACCTTTGACCTAGTGACCTCAAAATCAATAGGGGTCATCTGCGAGTCATGATCAATCTACCCATGAAGTTTCATGATCCTAAGCGTATGCGTTCTTGAGTTATCATCCGAAAACCATTTTACTATTTCGGGTCACCGTGACCTTGACCTTTGACCTAGTGACCTCAAAATCAATAGGGGTCATCTGCGAGTCATGATCAATCTACCTATGAAGTTTCATGATCCTAGGCGTATGCGTTCTTGAGTTATCATACGACAACCACCTGGTGGACGGACCGACCGACCGACCTACCGACCGACCGACCGACCGACATGAGCAAAGCAATATACCCCCTCTTCTTCGAAGGGGGGCATAAAAAGGAATCTGATTTCTCATTGACAAGTGATGAAAACTCATAGTCAACCTACATTTAGTCTTAAGCAACCAATCAAAAGAGCAATAAAAAGTGGTCTCTTTAGAAAATCGTCTTTAAAACAAGGGCTGTTTGTAAAACATGCATGCCCCCCATATGGGCTGTCAGTTGTAGTGGCAGCCATTGTGTGAATTTGTTTTTTGTCACTGTGACCTTGACCTTTGACCTAGTGATCTGAAAATCAATAGGGGTCATCTGCCAGTCATGATCAATGTACCTATGAAGTTTCATGATCCTAGGCCTAATTATTCTTGAGTTATCATCAGGAAACCATTTTACTGTTTCGAGTCACTGTGACCTTGACATTTGACCCAGTGACCTGAAAATCAATAGGGGCCATCTGCCAGTCATGATCAATGTACCTATGAAGTTTCATGATCCTAGGCGTAAGCATTCTTGAGTTATCATCCAGAAATCATTTTACTATTTCGAGTCACTGTGACCTTGACCTTTGACCTAGTGACCTGAAAATCAATAGGGGACATCTGCCAGTCATGATCAATGTACCTATGAAGTTTCATGATCCTAGGCATAAGCATTCTTGAGTTATCATCTGGAAACCATTTTATTCTTTCGAGTCACTGTGACCTTGACCTTTGACCTGGTGACCTGAAAATCAATAGGGGTCATCTGCCAGTCATGATCAATGTACCTATGAAGTTTCATGATCCTAGGCCTAAGCGTTCTTGAGTTATCATCCGGAAACCATCTGGTGGACGGACGTACGGACGGACCGACATGTGCAAAACAATATACCCCCTCTTATTCAAAGGGGGGCATAAAAAGAGTGAAAACGCTCCCTTAGGGGGGGGGGGGATTCAAATTGGTTGCATAAGACAAAGGTTGCTTAAAATAAATGGTTGCATGCACAAGATTGACTGTATCATTGTATGTATATTTGTATGAAGAATTAGACTGGAAAAAGTTATGAACAGTTCTAACTGAGCCTGGCATTAACTGAGAAAAATATAGTTCTAACTTTTTCAAGGAAACCAAAAATACAAAATCTGTTGAAGAAGAAGAGAAATCGACAAGTCAGTTTCCAATCCAGTTTAATCAAAGACAAAAGGAAAATAACAATGCACGATTGTCTCCATTGTGACTGCCACATATTAATCACTATTAATTCACTTGCAACCTGTGTATTCTTACTTTCTTACAGGTATAACCAAAGGCGAGTCTCAGTTATTTCTATAGAGCCACTGAGGGACAATGGTTGCTCATGGTTAGGATGAGAGAGAGACACCAATTGTGGCTACTGAACACTGCTTGATGTATAACAAGGCATCAAATTCCATTCAGAAGGAATCTCCAAAACAATCTCAGACTTATTATTTTAGAACCAGCATTTTGAAAATGTCGCAAAGAGATTTCTATACTAATTTGTTTATAATGATAATGCCAACAAACATTGGTTAGTAGCTAAAATCAATTGCATTGCGATAAAACAGTGAGTTTATTGTAATTTATACACATCATCTTGCTACACATTTTTCAAAGTATAACTTATTAGCATATCCTTAACTGCTGGACAAAGTTATGCTCTGGAAAGAAATCATGACTTAACATTGTATACTAGACCTTTGACCTTCAGATGTCACCATGACCTTGGACTTTGGGATCTGGTTTTGCTTGCACAACTCCTTCTCATCAGGTCTTAACATTTAGGCCTTCATTTAATTTGAAACCCAATTTTTTTCCAGAGCATATTTAAGTCGTGTTCAGAGAAAGCTGGGCATAATGCATGTGCATAAAGTGTCAACTTGTTGATCAGTTGACAATTGTGTGGATGCATTATGATTTTTGGAGATGAAATATGCCTTGTTCTGAGAAAACTGGGCTTAATGCATGTGCGTCAAGTGTCATCCCAGATTAGCCTGTACAGTCCGCACAGGCTAATCAGGGACAACACTTTCTGTTTTATGGAATTTTTGGTTTCAAGGAAGTCTTCCTTAACGAAAATCAAGTTTAGGCGGAAAGTGTCGTCCCTGATTTGCCTGTGCGGACTGTACAGGCTAATCTGGGATGACACTTGACGCACATGCATTAAGCCCAGTTTTCTCAGAACAAGGCATATTTCATCTCCAAAAATCATAATGCATCCACACAATTGTCAACTGATCAACAATAGCCACTGCTTTCAACAAAAGCCACTGCTTTCAACAATAGCCACTGCTTTCAATAATAGCCACTGCTTTCAACAACAGCCACTGCTTTCAACAATAGCCACTGCTTTCAACAATAGCCACTGCTTTCAACAACAGCCACTGCTTTCAACAACAGCCACTGCTTTCAACAACAGCCACTGCTTTCAACAATAGTCACTGCTTTCAACAATAGCCACTGCTTTCAACAATAGCCACTGCTTTCAACAACAGCCACTGCTTCCAACAACAATAGCCACTGCTTTCAACAATAGCCACTGCTTTCAACAACAGCCACTGCTTTCAACAATAGCCACTGCTTTCAGCAATAGCCACTGCTTTCAACAATAGCCACTGCTTTCAACAATAGCCACTGTTTTCAACAACAGCCACTGCTTTCAACAAAAGCCACTGCTTTCAACAATAGCCACTGCTTTCAACAACAGCCAATGCTTTCAACAATAGCCACTGCTTTCAACAATAGCCACTGCTTTCAACAATTACCACTGCTTTCAACAACAGCCACTGCTTTCAACAATAGCCACTGCTTTCAACAATAGCCACTGCTTTCAACAACAGCCACTGCTTTCAACAATAGCCACTGCTTTCAACAATAGCCACTGCTTTCAACAACAGCCACTGCTTTATCTTGCAAGACCTTAGTCAGAACTGTAATTGGATATGGATGAATAATGTCACTCAGTGGTCAATTTACAGAAAAAAATCATAAACAAGAGGTTGCAAAGCAATATATGTCCCCTACCGGTTCCAACATTGTCAGAATTTTTTTGTTTGTTGTTGCCAAAGCAACCAGAATTCTTGACGTAGGAACAAAACAAAAAGACGTGCATAATCTCCATATTGCCATCTGACCATGTTTCAAGTTTCATGAAAAAATTAACGAACTTTTAAAGTTATCGCAGGATCCAGAAAAGTGTGACAGACAGACAGACTCACACACTCACAGACGCACAGAGCGCAAACCATAAGTCCCCTCTGGTGAAACCGGTAGGGAACAACAAGTGCTATTTCAATCTTTTATATACATCAGCATTATATTTTATTCGCATTCTATCAGTGATTTCTTCAAGATTCTCTTAGTGTTTCTCGACATATCAATAAAACACATGTCTTGACCAACTTGCATGATGATTGGGCAAAAATTGTGACTTCTATAGTGTTTACAAGGTTTCTCTATAGCCAAATAGGGAAAACTGCCCCCCCCCCCCCCCCCCCGGCAGCCATGTTATTCTACTGACCTGAACCTTTTTCGAACTCAACTCTCATATCAAGGAAACAAATGTTCTGACCAAATTTCATGAAAATTGGGCCAAAAATGTGACTTCTAGTGTTCACATGTTTTCACTATATACATATATAGAAAAATGCCCCGCCCATTGGCAGCCATGTTTTTTCACCGATCTGGACCATTTTCGAACTTGTCCGAGATATCAATAAAACAAATGTTTTGACCAACTTTCATGATGATTGGGCAAAAAATTGTGACTTCTAGAGTTTTTACAAGGTTCCTCTACAGCCAAATAAGGAAAACTGCCCCGCCCACTGGCGGCCATGTTTTTCAACGGACTGGTACCACTTTTTAAATCAACCAACATATAATTAAGACAAACATTTTGACAAAGTTACATGAAGATTGGGCATGAAATGTGACTTCTACAGTGTTTACAAGTTTTTTCTTTTTTTTGACCTAGTGACCTAGTTTTTGACCAGGCACCACCCAGTTTCGAACTCGACTGAGATTTCATTGGGACAAAGCTTCTGACCAAGTTTCATTAAGATCGGACAAAAAATGTGGCCTCTAGAGTGTTTACGAACAAATGTGGACGGACAGACGACAGACAAAGACTGGTCACAAAAGCTCACCTGAGCAATCAGGTGAGCTAAAAAAGATATACGGCGTTGATTGTGGTTGGAGTTGGTGAAAGTTAAAGAGTTCCATGAATGAGATCAAAGATAGCGAAAGTCTTTTTCTGAGCAGTTCTTAGCTGCATCACACGCAGTATGGGATGTTACGCTGAGTTTTCGTGGCTTATTTTACATTATTACATATTGCTGGTCATAAACCTAAACTAGATACAAAACAGAAAACCAAAAGAAGAATGGAAGTGAAATTAAACATATGAGTCAACCGGCCACACGCAAAGTATTCGTACATATTTTAAGTATTTATACGCGCGTTCTTCGAACAAACCTGTTTTAGTGGTTTGTCGGGCATTATTAATAGTATTAAGAATCATCGCGCTCATGCTTAATACATTAGTCAACATGGTGGAATAATTCTTGTTAAATTAATAAACAAAAGCACCGCATTACGGGTGCCACATTCAGCTGCAAAGGCTTGTCAGAATTTTTTTTATTTTTTTTTAGAGGTCACAGTGACCTTGACCTTTGACCTAGTGACCCAAAATGGGTGTGGCATGTAGAACATATGAAGTTTCAAAGTTGTAGGTGGAAGCACTTTGATTTTAGAGGCAATGTTAAGTTTTTTGTTAAAGTTTTATATTAGAGGTCACAGTGACCTTGACCTTTGACCTAGTGACCCAAAAATTGATGTGGCATGTAGAACTGATCAAGGTGCAACTACATATGAAGTTTCAAAGTTTTAGGTGGAAGCACTTTGATTGTAGAGCCTATGTTCAAGTTTGATATTAGAGGTCAGTGACCTTGACCTTTGACCTAGTGACCCAAAAATGGGTGTGGCGTGTAGAACTCATCAAGGTGCATCTCACATATGAAGTTTCAAAGTTGTAGGTGGAAGCACTTGGATTTTAGAGCCAATGTTAAGGTTTTTGTTAAAGTTTTATGTGAGAGGTCACAGTGACCTTGACCTTTGACCTAGTGACCCCAAAATTGATGTGGCATGTAGAACTCATCAAGGTGCAACTACATATGAAGTTTCAAAGTTGTAGGTGGAAGCACTTTGATTTTAGAGCCTATGTTCAAGTTTGATATTAAAGGTCACAGTGACCTTGACCTTTGACCTAGTGACCCAAAAATGGGTGTGGCGTGTAGAACTCATCAAGGTGCGTCTACATATGAAGTTTCAAAGTTGTAGGTGGAAGCACTTTGATTTTAGAGCCAATGTTAAGGTTTTAGCACGACGCCTATGGCGGACGGCGGACAAGCTGGCTATGACAATAGCTCGGGTTTTCTCCGAAAACAGCCTTGCGAAAAAATTATATTTATCATGGTATTGTTGAAAACACATTAAGAATCTATTATTGACATACCATAATTTCATCGCTGAATATCTTCATTTAATATATTTCTGGTTACATTGCGGGTTGGAATGCAATGCATTAAAGTGAGGCCACGCTTCCACTGCTGGAACGACAGCTTGTTTAAAACTTTATACTTTTACATGTTAAATGTTTAATTTCGAAAACAATTTAAAATGGTTTGGCCAAAACGAATATCAGGATAGGGAAAAACGCTACTTTTATGAACTTAAATAATTTTATACTAGTACACAGACAGGAATATGGAAGTAACTACTAAATATGAGAACATATATAATATAGCCTTTAAGTACAAACGCTGTGGCGCTGGCAATCCTCTGAATATAAAAGGTTCACGCACAAACTGTATTGATGTCAAGAGTTGAGTGTAAAACTGTTCTATCTATCAATCCTTTTCATTAGAGATAAAATTGTTTCATGCTGAACAGGCAGTAAAACAGTATTACAAAGACGAGGCCATGTTTCCAATGTGCTGGTGGTATGCTCAAATCAGCCAATGGACTATATGAAGTGTTTTCATTCGTGTCTAGCCGCTGGAAATTTTATTTGAATTTTATTGGACACTTCCAAAGGTCAGGTAAGGTCAAAAGTGACGTTAAACAGCTACGCCTTAAAAAATTTGATGTACAAAACTTAATGTAGTCCAACAAAAATTGTCTTAAAACAAAGAAAGGCCAGACAGTTTTTAATCCACTTGAATTACAGTCAAAATCGACAATGAATACATCAATGTCTGATTCCCTACATATTAATTCCCTTGCAACCTTTGTTTGCTTGCAGGATATAACCAAAGCTGTGTCTTTGTTATTTCTCTAGAGACAATGAGGGATAATGGTATTACAGAGGTCCGATGAGAGAGACACCATGAGGCTGCTGGACACAGCTTGATGTATAACAAGGCATGCCATTACCTGCAGTAGGTTTCCAAAACAATCTCAGTATTGCTTATTTTAGAATAAGCATATTAAAATTGTTGCAAAGACATCGCTACAATAATTTCGTATTTCAGATCATGCCATGAAAAGTTGTTTGCGACCTAATTCAATTGGATTGCTGAATAAGTGATGTAGTAATAATATATTCATACCAAGTGTTGGCTAGGTTTTATGAAGGGATAAAATTTATTTTAGGATAGATTTAATAGATTATATTTAACACTGCTTCTTTTTGGTCCAAACTGCAATCCATCAGGGCTACAAACACAGGACTTTTTTATAAGAAATCTTTTGAAAATCAATAGTTTATAGTTTATGGTTATGTTTTTCAATCCCAAGCTATGTCTTCATAGAAGGTATCAATGCATGAAGTTCTTGCACTAAAATATCTTCTGTCTATCTTGAGTTATTGAGCAGTAACATTAAATACCATGACAATTAATCCACCCACTCCATAATTATGAGTTAAAGCACTATGGCTTAAAATCTTACATTTGACCTTTTACTTTCATGATTGATCTAGACCTTGGGCCTATGGACACGCATCAAATGATCATGCATGACATTTCTGCCAAGTTTGAGTTACTAGCATATCCTTCCATAGTGAAGTTAAGCTCTTGCCAAAATCTATATTTGACCTTGAATCTTCAGTTGTAACCTTGACCTTGGACTTTGAGATTGATTTTGTATGCAACACTGCCTTTAATTTGCTTTAAGTTTGAAACCCATTTTCCCCATCCACATAGTAAACTATCAATCATAAATAAGCCTGGCTCTAGAAAAATGGAGCTTAATGCATGTGCATAGTGTCATACCAGATTAGTAGCGCAGTATGCTTTTTATAGAATTTTCTGTTCAAAGGAAGTCTCTTCATAAGGAAAATCCAGTTAAGGCATACAATTTTAGCTATGATCAGCCTGTGCAGACTGCACAGGCTAATCTGGGATGACACTTAACGAACACGCATTTAACCCCATTTTTCCAGATTGCGGCTCATATCACACACATTATCCTGCAACATATTACTTGCCATAGCTGCCAGTAACTAATGTTAGGAGGCAGGTGGCAAGAAATGTCTTTACAATTAAATTACTTTCCTGGGCATTAATAATTCACCAAGTGTTCATTGTTACCAGCTAAGCATCATAATATTTTT
Organism: Dreissena polymorpha; assembly: GCF_020536995.1. Classification (NCBI taxonomy): domain Eukaryota; kingdom Metazoa; phylum Mollusca; class Bivalvia; order Myida; family Dreissenidae; genus Dreissena; species Dreissena polymorpha. Next base: position 62,103,267 of record NC_068363.1, read on the forward strand.
CATTTATATCTTAGTCAATTATTTTTCTGCTTATTGCTGGAGCAAATCTTGAGCTTCATTACAGGAAAAACACCAGCAGCCATACTTACAAAATCAAATTAAAAAATTGATGAGGTGGAGATTTGGAGAGAACAATGGTGTTCATTTCAAGGAAAATGGTTTGTTAGCTTTGAAACTGCAAATGATTCTGCCTTCAGTAACAAAATATGGCTATTCATAATGGGAATGGCCAAAAATCTAAAACAGGCAAAAAACAAACTAAAACAACTCAAATACAGATTTTAAAACAAATTGGTTTCCTAAAAAATTGCTTTTGTCATGCACTAACAATACTCAAAAGGAATTGATTTACTCCATGATTCATTAACTAGATGATAATTACAACGATTACCAGTTAAAATGATCGTGGAAGGCAGCATGCTGATCTTTATCAATTGATCTTTATTTAACACACTGGCTCATGCAACTTTGCAGGTTCATTTGAAATTAGCTAAACTAAAATTGTCAAACAACTTTGGTTTATCATTCATTTTGATAAGAGAAATTCAATGAACAGTATTTGTAATAAATAGGAAGAGTAACACTTTTGAAATTAAAATTATTGTCACATTAGACACACACTGTGCACACCACTACTAGTCTCCCCACTTTTACTTAAGGACTTTTTTTATTTTGTGAAAGTAACACTCATTTAAAATAATCGTATTGTGTCATATTTTTTTCCAAAAATAATCAAATTTTCAGGAAAAACAAAAATTTTCACATGATTTCAGGTACAAGATAATTTTCTCTTAAAACTGCCATTTATGTTATACATGCATATAATATATGCTACATTACATCATACATACCATCGCTATAAGCTGTTATGATGAATGTGAAGCCCGTTCCTTTGCGGTCCATTTTGCTAAAGCGAGAAGGAGACTTGGGCTTGTCAGTTCTGCAAGCAAAAAAGCACAAAATGTCTCAATGAACATCAAAGGCAAAAAGAACAAAATGTTAAATTGAACATCAAAGGCCAGAGGCACAGGATTAATCTATAAACATCAAAGGCAGAAGGCCTGCAATTTCCATTTGAAAATAAAAGGCCATTGAATGAGAATGTCTCACTAAACATAAAGGCATAGGGCACACAATGTCATAAAGAACATCAAAGGCCATAGGCACCCTATGTCTAATTGAACATTTAAGACCATAGGCAAGGAATGTCTTATTGCACATCATAGGACATAGACATGAAATGTCTGATGGAACATCTAAGGCAAAAGGCATGCAATTTGTCATTTAACATTCAAGAACATAGGCACCCAATGTCTCACCAAACACCAAATACCATAGAAACACACTGTCTCACTAAGCATCAAATACCAACAGCACAAAATGCCTCTCTGAACATCAAAGGCCACAGGCACACAATGTCTCACTGAACATCAAAGGCCACAGGCACTCAATGTCTCACTGAACATCAAAGGCCACAGGCACTCAATGTCTCACTGAACATCAAAGGCCACAGGCACTCAATGTCTCACTGAACATCAAAGGCCACAGGCACACAATGTCTCACTGAACATCAAAGGCCACAGGCACTCAATGTCTCACTGAACATCAAAGGCCACAGGCACTCAATGTCTCACTGAACATCAAAGGCCACAGGCACTCAATGTCTCACTGAACATCAAAGGCCACAGGCACTCAATGTCTCACTGAACATCAAAGGCCACATGCACACAATGTCTCACTGAACATCAAAGGCCATAGGCACTCAATGTCTCACTGAACATCAAAGGCCACAGGCACTCAATGTCTCAATGAACAGCAAAGGCCATAAGCACTCAATGTCTCAATGAACATCAAAGGCCATAGGCACACACTGTCTCACTGAACATCAAAGGCCATAGGCACTCAATGTCTCATTGAATATCAAAGGCCATAAGCACTCAATGTCTCACTGAACATCAAAGGCCATAATCACTTAATGTCTCAATGAACAGCAAAGGCCATAGGTACGCATTGTCTCATTGGATATCAAAGGCCATAGGCACAAAATGTCTAATAGAACATCAAACGCCAAAGGCAAGAAATGTCAAATTGAACATCAAATGAAGACGGCAGGCAATGTCTCATAGAACATCAAATGCCATTGGGAGGAAATGTCACATAGAACATCAAAGGCCATAGGCCCTCAAAGTCTCAATGAAGAGCAAAGGCCATAGGCATGTGATGTCTTATTAAAAATCAAAGGCCATAGGCACAAAATGTCTCATAGAACATCAAATGCCATTTGGAGGAAATGTCACATAGAACATCGAAGGCCATAGTCAGGAAATGTCTGATTGAACATCAAAGGCAGAAGGCACACAATGTCTCATAGAAAAACAAAGGCAGAGGGCAGGCACTATCTCATAGAAAATCACAAGCAGAAGACATGCAGTGTTTTATTGAACATCTAATAACAAAGGCATGAAATGTCTGATTGAAAATCAAAGGCTGAAGGCACACAAAGTATCATAGAATGTCAAAGGCAGAAGGCATGCAATGACTCATAGAATGTCAAAGGCAGAAGGCATGCAATGACTCATAGAACATCAAAGGCAAAAGGCATGCAATGACTCATAGAACATCAAAAGCAGAAGGCATAAATGACTCATAGAATATCAAAAGCAAAAGGCATGAAATGTCTCATAGAACATCAAAAGCAGAAGGCATGCAATGACTCATAGAACATCAAAAGCAGAAGGCATGAAATGTCTCATAGAACATCAAAAGCAGAAGGCATAAATGACTCATAGAATATCAAAAGCAGAAGGCATGCAATGACTCATAGAATATCAAAAGCAAAAGGCATGAAATGTCTCATAGAACATCAAAAGCAGAAGGCATGCAATGACTCAGAGAACATCAAAAGCAGAAGGCATGAAATGTCTCATAGAACATCAAAAGCAGAAGGCATAAATGACTCATAGAATATCAAAAGCAGAAGGCATGCAATGACTCATAGAACGTCAAAAGCAGAAGGCATAAATGACTCATAGAACATCAAAAGCAGAAGGCATGCAATGACTCAAAGAACATCAAAAGCAGAAGGCATGCAATGACTCATAGAACATCAAAAGCAAAAGGCATGAAATGTCTCATAGAACATCAAAAGCAGAAGGCATGCAATGACTCATAGAACATCAAAAGCAGAAGGCATGCAATGTCTCATAGAACATCAAAAGCAGAAGGCATGCAATGACTCATAGAACATCAAAAGCAAAAGGCATGAAATGTCTCATAGAACATCAAAAGCAGAAGGCATTCGATGTCTCATAGAACATTAACAGCAGAAGGCATGCAATGACTCATAGAAAATCAAAAGCAGAAGGCATGCAATGACTCATAGAACATCAAAAGCAGAAGGCATTCAATGTCTCATAGAACATTAACAGCAGAAGGCATGCAATGATTCATAGAACATCAAAAGCAGAAGGCATGCAATGTCTCATAGAACATCAAAAGCAGAAGGCATGCAATGTTTCATAGAACATCAAAAGCAGAAGGCATGCAATGACTAATAGAACATCAAAAGCAGAAGGCATGCAATGACTCATAGAACATCAAAAGCAGAAGACATGAAATGTCTCATAGAACATCAAAAGCAGAAGGCATGCAATGACTCATAGAACATCAAAAGCAGAAGGCATGCAATGACTCATAGAACATCAAAAGCAGAAGGCATACAATGACTCATAGAACATCAAAAGCAGAAGACATGAAATGTCTCATAGAACATCAAAAGCAGAAGACATGAAATGTCTCATTGAACATCAAAGGAAGAAGGCATGCAATGACTCATAGAACATCAAAAGCAGAAGGCATGCACTGACTCATAGAACATCAAAAGCAGAAGGCATGTAATGTCTCATAGAACATCAAAGGAAGAAGGCATGTAATGTCTCATAGAACATCAAAGGAAGAAGACATGAAATGTCTCATAGAACATCAAAGGAAAAAGGCATGTAATGTCTCATAGAACATCAAAGGAAGAAAACACAATGACCCATTTAACATCAAAGGCCATAGGCATGCGATGTCTTATTGAATATTATTTCAGAATGTTTGTTCCTTTCCTGGTATCATTTACATATTCTGTAATTCATAAACAAATTAGATAAGAAAGAACTAAAAATTTTAACAGCAAAATTTAGTCAAAGCTTTTCACGTCAGATCTTGGCTGAACAGGATACAGGTTTTTTAAGGTATTCACCCAAAATATCTGTGCAATTTCTAGTTCGAAATTAGCAACTTTTCCCAAATGCGGTACATTGCAAAGGTAATTATGTAAAACAAAATCCTTAAGATGTAATAAAAAGTCATATTTTAACCCATGAATGCCGAATGAACTCTCCCATCCTTCTAAATTGGATCAATTAATATCCAAAATTAGGGATCTCTGGTACATTTATTTCTATTTTTAGAATATTTCTTACAGAAAATTGTTAAAGCAAACAGCATAAACCCTGATGAGACGCTGCATGATGCGGCGTCTCATCTGGGACTACGCTGTTTGCCAAGGCCTTTTTTCTAGACGCTAGGCATAAATGGGTTAAATGCATAGCAGATTTATGATTATAAATGTCAGTTACTAAACCCACCCTCCATCTGTTTTGTATTATTTAACTTGGGGGGGGGGGGGGTTACCATCTTTCCCCATAAAGAATAGTTTATCCCAAGGGTGTGTGATGTGTCAGCTTTCCTCTGAACATTGCCATTAATAAGATGTTAGGAAACTATATCTCATATTCTGTACAATGCCTGAATCATTTTGAAAACATAACAGACACACAGGAATGAATCATACAAGAAAGCTATTCATTGTTATACATGGTTTTAATATCCATAATTATTTTCTGAATCTTTGGTCAGTAACAAGAAATTATAAATAAAACAAATTCGTAGAATAGTTATTTAATTAAATATTACAACATTTAGTATTAAGCACTATTTGGTAATGGAACTTATTTTAATTTGCCATCACCAAAATAATATACACGTTTGCACTTGTTAAGCACATCAACAACGTATCAATAATCTAGTTATAATACATAGTTAACACCTAAAGCTCATACAATTTAAATAGAATATGGGTTATTCATACAAACATAGTAGCAAATATTTAGGAATCACGGGTTTTCCTTAGTTTAAAATGACACCACTGAGAATAAATTCTGGTTAAATCTGGAATGTGACATAAAATATTATTATACCTCACTTTTATTCACAATGCTAAACTCCCATAGGCCATCGTGACATAGAAATAATGTCAGACCCAGCTGGAATAAATTTACTGTCCAAAATATACTGTATCCCGCTGCCATAGCAATCACGTGCCACCAGAGGGAAAAAATTTACTGTACAAAAAATAGTGTATCCCTCTGCCTTAGCAACCACGTGCGGAATGTTAGAAAATTATACTGTCCCATTCGCGCATGCGCAGTACGCAGTTTTGCCTTTCCGCTGTAAACAGACAACAAAATGGCAAGTAAACGTTTTTCAACGATAAGCGAGGAGGTTTTGAAGGCATTGGATCGTGAAAAGGACGCTAAAAACACTAAACGTGTAGTTAAACATGGTATGAACTTGTACGACGAATATCTTCGTTCAAATTACATGGATCTCGTGGAAAATCCAGAGGAACTTAACAACCAGTTATTGAGTTACGCTTTTTCTATGCATCTATAGTCAGAAAAACGACGAAAAATTAAAGAAAAAAACTTTGGACAGTCTGAAGTAGGGAATATCCAAGCATCTCTTAAGCACGTATAACATTAATTTGAAAGACCAGCAATTTTCATCAAGAAATGAAACCTACAAGTTACAAGTTAAGCAGCTTAAGCGAAGTGGACATGGGAGTGTCGACCACAAACCTGTAATATCTGACAGCGATCTGGAATAATTAAGTGGCAACAGTGTACCTTTTAATATTAACATATTAACACTCAATGTGGTTTTCAAAACAGGGTGTGGTTTAACTTAATGCCTTACCTTCTGAGGAGAGGTCAAGAGAATTTAGGTTCAATGACGAAGTCAACATTACTATAGAAATTGATTCAACCGGGAGAAAGTTTATACACCAGGTCATCGCAGAATCAACAAAAAATCACGGGTAGGTTCAATTAAAAAAATATATATTATGTCAACCTTTCAAATCGTAGTAATTTTACTAAAGGCTGGCAGTTGCTGCAAAGAATTATAACTATAAAAGGTGGCTGTTAATTAGTTTGACAGAGGAAAAAAAACACATAAATTACATGGAATTTTAGTGGTGAAACTGCATAATCTTTTAGCAAAAATATTTATTTTCGGTTTCAGGCAATTTTAAATGTCAGACCAGTGTCTAATTAAATGAATTCATCTTTTTAGGATTGACGATACACCTGATGATACCACAGGAGAAGGAAAGATCTACGAGCAGCCTGGCAGTACGTTTTGTCCAGTACGATGCTTTGAGAAGTACCTATCTAAACTGAACCCTAAACTCGAAGCATTATGGCAAAACCATTAGAATCATTTCATTAGAGACCAGTGACATTTGGTATTGTGCTGCACCATTAGGAAAGAATACTTTGACTGTGTTAGCCAGTGAACTTTTATTTTTGTTATCAAAATATATATGGTTATTCATTGCTGAATTTAACTAAAAGTATTGAATCTTAAAATTGCTCATGGTTCTTATAAATTGTTCATGTTTGAAAAGTTTGTTCGGTATAATAAAATAAATATTACATGTCTGACAGGGTGACCCCTGTCAGACATGTAATATTTATTTTATTATACTGAACAAGTGATAAGAAATTGACTGTGTTAACCTTCAAATCCTCCTCGCTTATCGTTGAAAAAGGTTTGCTGGCAATATTGCTTGCCATTGTGTCGTCTGTTTACAACGTCATAGATTGCGTAATCAAGTGATTAGAAATTGACTGTGTTAACCAGTGTACTTTTATTTTTGTTATCAAAATATAAATGGTTATTCATTGCTGTATTTAAATACAATTATTAAATATTAAAATTGTTCATGGTTCGGTATAATAAAATAAATATTACATGTCTGACAGGCTGACAGTTAATTTGTCAACTTTCGGAAAAATACTGTCAACCTCGGCTTCGCCTTGGTTGACAGTATTTCCTCAAGTTGACAAATTTACTGTCACCCTGTCAGCCATGTAATATTTATATACTGATTTCCTTTCTTATATTTGGGAGAAACACCGCGTTCTGAGAAAACTGGGTTTTAATGCATGTGCGTAAATTGTCATCCCAGATTAGCCTGTGCAGTCCGCACAGGCTAATCAGGGACAACACTTTCTGCTTAATTGACAATTTTCGCTTAAATGAAGTCTCTTCTTAGCAAAAATCCAATTTAGGCGGAAAATGTCGTCCCTGATTAGCCTGTGCAGACTGCATCTGGGATGACACTATACGCACATGCATTAAGCCCTGTTTTCTCAAAACACGACTCATTTAAAAACATTAATTTTCTTTCTTTATTCCAAAGTCAGGATATATTCTGAATATCTTTTTCAAAGATATGTCTTAGTTCAATTTGAATTTAATAAAAATATATATAAGTCAGGAATAAAAATGTTGGATAGATATTCATGAACCCTGGATTTAATAGATAATAAGAACAAGCAGTAATTTATAATTAAATATAAATGAATCAGCATGTCAAAACAGTTGTCAAAAGTGGGATTACCAGCAATCTGGCATGCATGTTTACATTTCGATATATCTGCCATCATTTGTCATACTATCATGTCTAGTCAGCTGCCAGATGTCACAAACTGTTGATATAACTGCATGTTCCTCCTGCCAGCCAAACATTACCCCATGTTTAGAGTGTCTTATGAAAAAACTAAACATGTTATGGTTGACAGGGTGGATATCAACATTCACCATGGGGTCTTCTGAGTTTCAAATCCTGTAGACATGCTTGTGGGCTACTGTGAGAAAATGAGAAAAACTCAAACTTTGACTGTTTTATCATAGAGAGGTTCGAGTACAGAAAATGAAATTATTCTCGGTTTGATAAATATGGTATAGTATGGTTTAATACGTGCTATTTAGAAGAGAGATTATGGTAATGGTTTAGCGCGAATAATGCACGGGTTTTGTGTGCATGTTTTAGCGCGAAAGCTCACGAGTTTTTCGTTTATGGGTATATATGATTTGCACATCTATTGAGTCGCCATTCGAGGGTGTATTTGACAGGCAAACGTTATGGAACAAGAAAACGAAAGGGTGACAACCCCGCCTGCCCGCCCTTAATGAACATATGTATGTATGGTTAAATAATTGGTTACATTGCTGTTATGTTTATAATATTGCAATTATAAAGTCTATATTTAGTATATTTTCAGTTCGGTTTTTAGTCCATGTGAGATGGGGTCTTAACACGAACCGATTCCTTTACTGGGAAAGACGATGGTTGTATTTTCATTTAAGTCTGAAGCAGCTAAGTTTTCTTGATTATTTTGACTCATTTTTTACTTAATATTGTGTTTGAATGAGGTTTTTTAAGTTATGGGTGTCATGTTTTTCGAGACTCTCACTTCCTGGAGATAGTACCTACAGCATATTTATTGAAATATTGGTATGTTTAAATGTCAGTGTTATTATTTTTTGTTGTCTTTCGAAATGAACATTTAATTTTAAAGACATTCTTAATGTACGATATTTTCATTTTGGTGTGACTGGTTAGATGTTGAAGTCGGTTTAATATAGCGTATCCCGCTCGCGATTTTACCTGAATCGTTTATTACTACTGATTATTGTATGGGGTGTATGTTAAGTCATGTACACTTCTCTTGATTGGTAGTGGTGGATGAATCTTGCAGATATTAGCAGCTTCTTTGAACAAATTAATGTTTCACATTTGTTAATTTATAATATTTAACAAGTTAGCGTGATTGATGGGCATTGGGGGCGTCCTGTGTGCATTTTGGGCATCGGCGGGGATCAGTTTATTCAAACAGTAACTCTTTATTTGAGATATATACTCGACGTCTAATTGTTATGAATAAATTTGCACTTTTTCACATGACACACATTTGCATGTGAAGTATTCATAATTGCATGCCCTACAGCATTTAAATAGTATCGTTTAAGTTCTTTATACACCTGAACAAAGATGTTACACCGTTTCCAGTCGTCTCGAGACTCATCAACTGAGCGGTGCCGTTGAGGTCTATATCCATTGCACATATAACACATACAGGCGTCAGAAGAATTGTTTTTTGCATTTATATGTTGAAAGTCCTGTCAAATACAAGCACTCACTCCTATTTTGTCTTTGGTTTATTATTTGTATGATAATGATAATGATGATGATATGGGTTATAAAGATGATGAGATTTTAATAGTATATTGAGAATAGAGAATAATAAATTTACTCATAACTATGAGTAAGTGTAAATAAGCGGTAAATCCAGGGGTTGGTACACTGAATGCACTTACAGTAATTAGCTGTCTAGATTAAACAAAGGGAGGCCAGTAGCCATTTGATAGTGATAAAGAACTGAAAACACAACCCTTGGGTAGCTGGTTCAAACCCCCTCTACAACCTTACCAACACCAACTCGTCTTCCCCATGAAACATTAAGCCCTGTTCTTGGAAAACTGGGCTTAATATGTGCATAAAGTGCCTTCCAAGATTAGCCAGTCTGCACAGAGTGATCAGGGACAATACCACTTTGCATGCTGGGAAATTTGTCGTCTGCTAAAATGTCGTCTGTTGAATTTATAAAATTAGCATTTTCATTGATTTTTTTTCAAAGAATACTATCAGAATAGCAAACAGTTTGGATCCAGATGAGAGGCCACGTTCTGTGGCGTCTCATCTGGATCCAAACTGTTTGCAAAGGCCTTCAAAATTCGGTTCCCGCACTGAAAGAGATACTTTCCACCTACATTGGATTTTTTTCAACAATTTAGGCACAAGAATCTGGCCTGATGTTCCCAGAACATGGCTCCATTAAACTGAGGTGATGCTATGTACTACTAGGTGCTACAAGACCCAGGTTTGCCTCTTGAACATGGCGGCCTCTGTCTTCTGTTCTTACCAACAACCAATAACAAGAAAGGACCAGATACAACAAGGTCATTTCTGTACAATGTGCCTTTTATCAAACCTGGTCTACCATGGTATACCATGGTTGTATAACTATGAACTTTCAAGGGAGTCCGTGGAAATTAATAGTAAAATGATCCTTGCTTTTGCCATGGCAAAACACTGAAGAGTTGTACACTGAATGTACTTTGAGTTTTCTGAATAAAAGGTCGATTATCGGGAAACAGAATGATGGATTTCAAAACATGTTGGGTTTCTACTGCATGGAGCCATTTGTTTGGAGTGTAATTTGCACACTTAATTTTAAAAGTAAATCAGTGCCAAAAAGTAGACTAAATAGAAACTTGCATTACAAAGCTGACAAAGTAAATTTTTTGGCTATCAAGACCTAGATGACCATATCTGAAAAAATTACAATTAAGACATCTATTATATCTTTATTGCTAACTGGTACTTTTTACTTCCTTTGCTGACAAATTGACAAAATTTAACAAAAACAACGATATTCTATGATATTATTTATTTGGGCCCCTCTCTGGGAAAACAGGAATTAATGCATGTGGGTAAAGGATCGTCCCATATTAGCCTGGTCAGTCTGCATAAGTTTACTGGAGGCAAAACTTTTTGCTTAGACTGGATTTTATTTAGAAGAAACTTCCTTTTTAAGAAAATGTCCATAAAAGTGGAAAGTGTTGTCCCTGATGGGGATCTTGGTCTTCTTTAGGCACTGCATTATCTTGGTCTTCTTTAGGCACTGCATTATCTTGGTCTACTTTAGGCACTGCATTATCTTGGTCTACTTTAGGCACTGCATTATCTTGGTCTTCTTTAGGCACTGCATTATCTTTGTCTACTTTAGGCACTGCATTATCTTGGTCTACTTTAGGCACTGCATTATCTTGGTCTACTTTAGGCACTGCATTATCTTGGTCTACTTTAGGCACTGCATTATCTTGGTCTACTTTAGGCACTGCATTATCTTGGTCTACTTTAGGCACTGCATTATCTTGGTCTACTTTAGGCACTGCATTATCTTGGTCTACTTTAGGCACTGCAGTATCTTGGTCTACTTTAGGCACTGCATTATCTTGGTCTACTTTAGGCACTGCATTATCTTGGTCTACTTTAGGCACTGCATTATCTTGGTCTACTTTAGGCACTGCAGTATCTTGGTCTACTTTAGGCACTGCATTATCTTGGTCTACTTTAGGCACTGCATTATCTTGGTCTACTTTAGGCACTGCATTATCTTGGTCTACTTTAGGCACATGCATTAAGCACAATTTTCACAGAGCAAGGCTTCAGTATTTCAATGAAAATTTCAGATTGCAAAATAAAGGCTGATGCCCTCCTCTCAAGGGCAAAGGCCTGCTCACCCAGGATTGCAATCTGTTAGACAACTTTCAGCTTTCAAACTGGGCTATTTATTTACACAATCACATCTGGCAGATCAAAATAATCTTGTTCTAGTTCCATCAAGCTCAGAAAACTAGAAATCTGTAGAACATGAATGTGCCACCACATTTGGCTTACATGTATGTAGGAAAACTCCACTTTTGTTGGAAAAATGGAACCAAAATGTGGAGGTGTGCAAGGGTACACGCAAGAACATGTTTGTAAAGTTTCAGCTATTTAGCTGCTGTACTGTAATAGACTTAACGGGATGGCGAGTTGTGTTTCCGTGTATGGATTATAAATAATAAACGTAAGACTATAAGGTTGATGATAATGTTACTATATTTCTTCTTGTTCGATCACCAGGCAAAACAACTATAACGTCCACATATAAATATACATTAGGTTCACCCTTTCTTTTAGTTGTGTTATGGTTACGATTTGTTTCTTATTTTAAGTTTGAGTTGACTATTGTATTTTATTAGAGGATCTTATTTTTACTAGATGTTGTCGATTCAGAGTTGGAAATTTGAATGGCCCCGCCTTCTGACGCTCGCCTTTTTATAAACAGTATCAGCCAATCGGGTTGCACATTGCAAAATCCGGACCAATTTAAACAATTGTTACAAAGTGACATTGGTGTTCTAAAATGAATATTTCAGAGAAAATTTAACTTCTTATGCAAAACTACAATTAATTACAATTTATAATGTGGCGTTCACTTGATATTTAGAAAGCACAATATTTAATGAATACAATGGCACCACATATGGTTTTAATAGACAAAAATATGATATCAAACGCCGCGTTTCCAAAATAGACAATGACAGCTTCCAAACAAGATGGCGGATGCGAATGACATTTGACAAGTAAGTTGAAATGAGAAAACTGCTAAAAATTGCATTTCATACATTTACATTAACAATCTCATTTAGCCATTAGGCTATAAGAAAATCATATTAAATATATATAAAGGGTGACCTTTTTCAGAATCATACTGATTTTAAGCACAAGCAAAAACTGCAAAATAACAACACATCAATAAATAATTAAATACAGTTTCAACCGTTCCCCAGTAAATTACTGGTGAATAAAATCACATTTTAACTATTATATTGCATAGGTTATATTAGCCTAACATTGATACTTTGGCAATGGCCAAGTAAACAAAAATTATTTGAGTCATAATAATATTGCATTTGCAATATAAACATAGCCTATAATTATTCATTAAACAACTACTAAGTAAAAATACAATATGAGATATATATTAGAAATAATTAGATGTTTAGAGTTATGGCTTGAGTTCTGTAACAACTAACTTGTTACATTATGTTAAATGACTTAGTTACACAACACAAAAGTTGAAAAGAGTAATGTTTTGATAAACAAGAGAGCCAAAGGTCCCAAGGCGCTAATCTGAGACCCTAAGTCCCTTATGCGTTAACCTGAGACCCAAAGGCCCCAAGGCGCTAGCCTGCAACTCAAAGGCCTTAAGGCGCTAACCTTAGACCCAAATGCCCCAAGGCGCTAGCCTAAAACTCAAAGGCCCTAAGGCGCTTACCTGAGACCCAAATGCCCCAAGGCGCTAGCCTAAAACTCAAAGGCCCTAAGGCCCTAACCTAAGACCCAAAGACCCCAAGGCCCTAGCCTGCAACTCAAAGGCCCTAAGGCGTTAACCTGGGACCCAAAGGCCCCAAGGCGCTAACCTGCAACTCAAAGGCCATGGGGTGTTAACCCGAGACCCAAAGGCCCTTAGGCATAAACCTGGGACTCAAAGGCCCTAATGCGTTAACCTGAGACCCAACGGCCCTAAGGCGTTAACCTGAGACCCAACAGCCCTAAAGCATTAACCTGGGACCCAAAGGCCCTAAGGAATTAACCTGAGAGTCAAGAGTGTTTACCTGTTATGAGCATTTAGTGTTCACTTGTTTTTCGCAATTAAACTAAAACAAAAACCTGGCAATGTTTTTTTAACAAACCACAATCATTTTTGAAAACAGCCAAGATATCTTAACATTTTTTTCATGTTCTTCGCAAATTCTATGATGAGCTATATCTGTAGAGTTCAAATGGTTTTTCTATATCCAGATAAACACAACTGCCCCGCCTCATGACAGTCATATTTTTCAATGGGCTGATATATTCTCTAAACAACCAAGAAATCATTAGACAAATATAATTAGACCAAACTTCATTTAGATTGAGCCATAAATATGGCATCAAGAGTGTTTTTCCTTCAATTCAACCTAGTGACCCAGTTTCTGTCCCATGAGACCCAGAACTTGGTTTAATATCATAGGGACTAATGTTCTAACCAAATTTTCAACAAGTTTTGATAATAAATGTAGCATGAAGAGTATTCACATGTGTTTTCTTTCACTCCATTAAGTGACCTTGTTATTTCCCCTGACATGCTGCTTGATTTGCTGGCAAAGTTTCATCATAATTGCATCAATAATTGTTGAGTAACTGGTGACACAGAACAAAGGTATAAAAAATTATGTTAGTCAGCTATACATTTGACAATAATTTTTTTCTTAAGAAGTGACCTCGACCTTCAATCAAATGTGACCAGCATCAATTATCTGCAAATTAATAATTAACATTTCTCTCCTGCTTAAATAAATGTTGCCTCTGTTTTTGGTTAAACCATTTTCACTTTTGATTTACATGTGACATTTGAGATAATAGGTTACTTGTACAATATGTACAGTACAGTATAATTATACAGTGTCTTTGTTTTATTTTGACTTTTCAACTTTATCCACAGTATGTTCAGAAAGCGTTGGCTTTTATATTGATACTTTCCTTCCCTTAAATCAAACATGTTAAAAAAGCAAATGGAGTTTCTCTTTTTTGTTCACAGCAAGAAAACCCAAATTTCATAACCCCATTCATGTTTGTAGGTAGGGTTGCCCAGGTAACTTCTCATAGAAAGTTTACACAAAGTCAGATACACCATCATGCCCACTTTAAGTCCATCTCAGGGTTTGTAAACAATACCAAATGATGGCATGTTTGCCCCTTGCAAATAGGTAATTAATAACATTGTGGAAAATATGCAAGTATATTCTGACACAAATTTCGTCTTGGATCATCCTATTATTAACTGGAGGATGAAACATCACAAAAATAGATAATTTTATGTTTTAGGGTTTGATTGTTTTTAAAGCGGAACTGTTGGACATGCATGCAGAGACAAATAAAGCAAAAATATGTTTGGCAAACAACAGGCACAGCATATTAAGAATATGACACTAAAAGATCCATTACATGCAACTATAACACTCTATTAATGATTCTTACCTAAACTGCACTGTTAAATACTGGCCAGTTGAGTAAATGGTAGATGGCCGGGTGGTACCACATAAACCATTGTTACCCCCTGCTTCTTCCTGAAATACAAATGTTCAAGTCATAGACAGAGACCATTGTTGTTTATCAAGTTTAATAGGTTTCAAACATGATGGGCAGAAATGTATGTGTGTTGCAGTGCTCCAGCTAGGATCAGAAAGGGCAGGGAGCTCCTTTGTCAAAGGGCACTTATGACACATGGTCATATTATCCATTTGGAATATTTTCAACAAGACTATTGCCAAGCAATATAGTCCCCTACCGGCTCCACCATTGTCAGAAATTCCACCATTGTCAGAATTTTTATTTTTATTTCTTTCCATAGCAACCAGAATTTTTGACGTAGGAACAAAATGAAATGACGTGCATAATGTCAATATTGCCATCTATCCGTGCTTCAAGTTTCATGAAAAAATATTAAGAACTTTTAAAGTTATCCCAGGATCCAGAAAACCACCATTTTTAGCAGTATTTCTAGTCTATTTGTTGCCATAGCAACCAGAATTTTTGACGTTGGAACAAAATTAAATGACGTGCATAATGTCCATATTGCCATCTATCCATGTTTCAAGTTTCATGAAAAAATATTAAGAACTTTGAAAGTTATCGCAGGATCCAGAAAAGTGTGACAGACAGACTGACAGACAAACAGAGCGCAAACCATAAGTCCCCTTTGGTGAAACCGGTAGGGGACAATAAAGCATGTGTTATGCATTTCACACTGCATGTATTTTTCATTCAAAGTATTGTTTCTATAATTAATAAAACTAGCTTCTCATTGTTAATAAGGAGAATTGATTGGAAAAACTAATACAATTTGCTTCACAAAAATGTCAAAAATGGGTCTGGCTGGTGTCTGAGGTGGCATGGTGGGACATTGAGGCTGCACTCACTGCAGTATGTTGCGCCCTACCATTAACCCTTTGCATGCTGGGACTTTTGTCATCTGCTAAAATGTTGTTTGATGAATTTTTAAAATTAGCATTTTCTTTGATTTTTTTCAAAGAATATTATAAGAATAGCAAACAGTTTGGATCCTGATGAGACGCCACGTTCTGTGGCATCTCATCTGGATCCAAACTGTTTGCAAAGGCCCTCAAAAGTCGGTTCCAGCACTGAACGAGTTAAGGCCTAGCTAAAGGAGCATTGCATGAGGTACCAGTTGCTGAAAATATTGTTAATTTACCATTATTTTAAGCAGAGATTGAACTTAATGAAATATTTTCTGTTTGTTTTAAATGACTCTGTTTATCTATTAAAATGTCTAAAGCATAAAATCAAATAATTATTGTTGATTTCATGATATCTCATTATTACATCCAATATTTGCGATATTTAGCAGTGCTCCAGCTAGGATTTGAAAAGGGCAGGGAGGCTTTTTTGTCAAAAGGGCACTTTCGACGCGCAGTATATTGTCAAAAGGGCACTTTCGATGCGCAGAATTTTGTGAAAAGGGCACGTTCGAGCGCGCGGGTGTTTCTGGAATGCTTCCTATTGCATGTTAATTTATATGTTATAAATAATTGTATTATTCCCATTATTATTAAACCATTCAAATATAATGTCTACAATGAGGATTAAAATAATTACAATGAAATAAGAGATTTATGAATTATCATATGTAAAAAAAAAAAAAAAATTTTTTTTTTTTTTTTTTTTTTTTTAGAGGGGGGGGGGGGGGGGCAGGGCAGGGGTTCGGGGGGCAGGGTGGAGGTTCAGGAGGGCAGGGCACGGCGCCCTTCGATTTAGGCCTAGCTGGAGCACTGTTTAGATGTCCTTAATACTACTGAGTCAGTTCATATTTCCTCTGTAAACCAAAAACAAGAGGGCCTGAAAGGCCCAAAGTCGCTCATCTGAAAGAAAAGGAACTGACCTGTTCTGTGCAGCACAAGACGTCAATGTTCTTACCAACTTTCATGACTAGTGAACACCCTGGCAGCCATGTTTTTCAACAGACCACAACCATTTTCATACACATCCAAGATATCATTTAAACAAATATTCTGACAAAGTTTCATGAAAATTCATGAATTCATATAAGGAAAAATGCCCCGCCCCCTGGTGGCCATGTTTTTCAAGCAACTGGAACCATTTTCGAACTTGTCCAAGATATCATTGGGACAACTCTTCTAACAAAGTTTCATGATGATCGGACAATAAATATGGGTTCTAGAGTGTTAACAAGGTTTTACAATAGCTATATAAGGAAAAATGCCACGCCCCCTTGGTGGCCATGTTTTTCCACCAACCGGAACCATTTTCGAACTCATCCAAGATATAATTGGTACAAATCTTGTGACCATGTTTCATGATGATCGGACAATAAATGTGGTTTTTAGAGTGTTAAAATTAAGGTTTTACTAAAGCAATATATATCCATATAAGGAAAATGCCAGGCCCCGAGTGCTGGTGGCCATGTTTTTAAAGCAACTGAAACCATTTTCAAACTCATCCAAGATATCATTGGAACAAATCTTCTGACCAAGTTTCATGAAGATCGGAAAATTAATGTGGCCTCTAAAGTGTTAACAAGGTTTTACTATAGCCATATAGGGAAAAATGCCCGGCCCCCTGGCGGCCATGTTTTTCAACCAACCTGCATCAATTTTGAACTTGTCCAAGATATAATTGGGATGAATTTTCTGACCAATTTTCATGAAGATCAGACAATAAATGTGGACTCTAGAGTTTTAACAAGATTTTACTATAGCCATATATAGCCATTTAAGGAAAAATGCCCCGCCCCTTGGCTGCCATGTTTTTCAATCAAATGTAACCATTTTCAAACTCATCCAAGGTATCATTAACGGCGATTCACAGTGTTTTGCAATACTTCAACAGCTGATCTTTATTGCGAGATGGTCGCAGTGAAATCACGGCGGAATCACAGCGAATCACCCGTACAGTGTCATCACGGTGAATCACCGCAATTTGCGGCGAATCACCGCGATTTGCCACGTTGGCCCACGTGGTGATCGGGGATTTAGGCAAAAATCGCGAGCCGCGTAGTGCATATAAGGAAAAATGCCCCGCCAACCGGCACCATTTTCGAACTCGTCCAATATATTATTTGGATGAATTTTCTGACCAAGTTTCATGAAGATTGGACAATAAATGTGGCCTCTAGCGTGTTAACAAGATTTTACTAAAGCCATATATAGCCATATAAGGAACAAGAGGGCCTGAAAGACCCAAAGTAGCTCACCTGTTTCCAAACAAGGTTTTTAGCACAAGGCACACATGATTTAACCAGAGGGAAAAAGCCATCAGGATTGAAAGCGTTTTTAATGATATAATTCATGTGTAAAGTTGGGTATTTTGAAAATGATAAAAGTTATGTGCCCCTCGATACCAGGTGTTGAAATATTTTTAAAGTGTAAAAAGGTAAATAATTATGTGTTGGAAATTATTTTTTGAAAATGTGAGGACTGCAAAAGCTATCCTGGGAAGACACTTTACCCATTTATGCCTAGTGGACTCTCCCATCCTTCTAAATTGGATCAATTTATTTCCAACATTAGGGATGTCTAGTATATTTATTTCTATATTTAGAATATTTCTT
The DNA here is from genome assembly GCF_020536995.1 of Dreissena polymorpha. NCBI lineage: Eukaryota > Metazoa > Mollusca > Bivalvia > Myida > Dreissenidae > Dreissena > Dreissena polymorpha. The sequence goes on from NC_068363.1 coordinate 62,121,689, forward strand.
ACAGAAATTCCTTTCAGCAAACAGCGCAGACCCTGATGAGATGCCGCATCATGTGGCGTCTCATCTGGGTCTACGCTGTTGGCCAATCCTTTTTTTCTAGACGCTAGGCATAAATGGGTTAAAGCACATCCGTAAATCCCTGTTTACCAAGAATGTCAGGCTCATTTGTATATATTTAGAGACAGATACAAGTAATGGAAGGATGTCTATGGCAATTCAAATGTTCATCTACCTTATAGCAGGGGAGGGTCAAGATTTAATTACGCAAAATATGGCAACCGACTTATTTTTGTTTGGGTGCCAAAACTGCAAGAACTTAAACAAAGGAACTATTTTAGGTCCTAGAAAACATTTACATATGTTTACAATTATGTTCTATGTCAAGACCTTCTTGGCAAAGGAATGATCAAAATGAACAACATGGATGAAATCAATCAATGAAGCCATAACACCTTGGGAAAACATGTATTATTTACTTATCACTGCATTCTTGGGTGGGGTTAAGGTATCTCGGGTAATAAGCTCCTTACATCCCACTTTTCCTCAACTTGAAACTTTAAAGCATTCAATTTTACACATTCCAATAACAGCTTCTGCTATGTGTGGTTATGAATTTCCATTGACATTTCCAATTAGGCAAAAACAAAGGAACGATTTGTTTTAGGTTACATGCATTAACAACTAGGCCTAAGCATTCTTGAGTTATCATCTGGAAACCATTTTACTATTTTGAGTCACTGTGACCTTGACCTTTGACCTAGTGACCTGAAAATCAATAGGGGTCATCTGACAGTCATGATCAATGTACCTATAAAGTTTCATGATCCTAGGCCTAAGCGTTCTTGAGTTATCATCCGGAAACCATCTGGTGGACGGACGGACCGACGGACCGACAGACATGTGCAAAACAATATACCCCCTCTTCTTCGAAGGGGGCATAAATATAGGTTGTAGGGAGGGTTTTTATATTGTTATATTATCTTATTTTTAAACAAGACTAAAATTTACCATACTAATGTAATAATAATTTGTAGATTTGTATGTGCCTAGTGTTATTTGCAACAAAGACCTCCACATATTCACGTGAATGACATGATGTACATGTAGTATAATTTTCCAATGTTTTTTATTGGTATATTTACTTTACTATGGCTAATATGAATGTAGTGACCTCGCATGAACGGAAGATTGAAATATAGCCAGTGTATACCCTTATTTATTATATTTCCAGGAATATTCCTCATTAAACTATGGAGTATTTCCAGTTTCAAATAACATTTACTGGAAAAGGATTCTGTATTTCATAGTATGAATTCAGTTTATGAATTCAACAGCTTGGAAAGTGGACATTTTTTGGATATGCAAAATACACTTTCTGCATTCAATTGTCAAGGTCTTAATATAACAATTAATTAACACGTATCTTTAAAAAAAATGTAATATGTATCTCTTTTGTTTAATTAAACAAATACAGAACAAGAGGGCCATGATGGCCCTGAATTGCTCACCTGACTAACCAAATACAATCCCAACCCAGATTTCATCAAGAGAAACATTCTGACCAAATTTCATAAAGATTAGATGAAAACTGTGACCTCTTTTGTCTACACAAGGGTTTTTCTATTATTTGACCTAGTGACCTAGTTTTTGACCCCAGGTGACCCAAATACAATCCCAACCCAGATTTCATCAAGATAAACATTCTGAACAAATTTTATAAAGATTGGATGAAAACTGTGACCTCTATTGTCTACACAAGGTTTTCCTATTATTTGACCTAGTGACCTAGTTTTTGACCCCAGATGACCCAAATACAATCCCAACCCAGATTTCATCAAGATAAACATTCTGACCAAATTTCATATAGATTGGATGAAAACTGTGACCTCTATTGTCTATACAAGGTTTTTCTATTATTTGACCTAGTGACCTAGTTTTTGACCTAGTGACCTAGTTTTTGACCCCAGATGACCCAAATACAATCCCAACCCAGATTTCATCAAGATGAACATTCTGACCAAATTTCATAAAGATTGGATGAAAACTGTGACCACTACTGTCTACACAAACAAATTGTTGACGTATTTCTATTATTTGACCTTGTGACCTAGTTTTTGACCTCAGATGACCCAAATACAATCCCAACCCAGATTTCATCAAGATAAACATTCTGACCAAATTTCAAAAAGATTGGATGAAAACTGTGACCTCTATTGTCCACACAAGGTTTTTCTATTATTTGACCTAGTTTTTGACCTAGTGACCTAGTTTTTGACCCCAGATGACCCAAATACATTCCCAACCCAGATTTAATCAAGATAAACATTCTGACCAAATTTCATAAAGATTAGATGAAAACTGCGACCTCTTTTGTCTACACAAGGTTTTTCTATTATTTTACCTATTATGTGACCTAGTTTTTGACCAAGTGACTAGTTTTTAACCCCAGATGACTCAAATACAATCCCAACCCAGATTTCATCAAGATGAACATTCTGACCAAATTTCATAAAGATTGGATGAAAACTGTGACCTCTACTGTCTACACAAACAAATTGTTGACGGACGGACGGACGGACGCACACGCACACACATACGGACACCGAACATCACACGGTCACATAAGCTCACCATGTGACTTCGTGACAGGTGAACTAAAAACTGAAGTTATCAAGCATATTTTGTATTTCTTTTTATCATAAGGAGGTAAAAAAATAAAGGAACACAATCAACGAATGTGCTTCAATCCACCAGAACAACGTGCTTATGTAATATTCCGAATCAGTTCTTGTTAATTACTAACATGCTGTAGGAATGTGGGGTCTGATGCAAAACTACTACTCTTAAATTCAAATCTTTACCTCTGCCATCTTGATCAGGATATAACATACAAATTACAATCTAATTGATGTTTAACTACCAGTGATTTTTTTTGCTCAAATTTACAGCCGAATTTCGGCTGCTTCCCAATCGCAAAAATACACGTTTTTTCCCAAAATTCTGACCAAAATTTCCCAAAAAAAGCCCAACTTCCAAAAAAAAAAAAAAAATTGTTTTTTTTTTTTTTTTTTTTTTTTTTAGAAAGAAGTCTCATATAACTTAATTATGATTTCTTAAATCTAGGTCTCAACTTTATTTTTTAAACATCTTACAAAATATATAACTTGAATTTAGTTATTTTTGTCCATAAATCATTCCCAAACTTGCCACTTTGATTGATTAAAAAAAAAAACAATTTGACCAGACTCCTTTTCTAGAAAACTCCCTGAACATGCACTTAAAAACAATATCACTTCTGTTACTTATAATCCTATTTATAATGCTTCATTTTTCCCAATTTTATGGTTTATCGCGCTATTTTTCCCAATTTCACGGTTTATCGCGCTAATTTTCCCAATTCAAAAGGCACAGGCTGTAACAAATTAAAGCAAAAAAAATCACTGACTACATAATAGAGATTAAAGAGTTTCAAAACTGAACTTGTTCTGATACAGACACATGGAACCATTTTGAATATAAAAACATAAATCATGCTATTTCTTCTGAAATCCATAGTTTACTGGATTCTGTTGGGACTGAGATTGAGCTATTTGCAGATATTCCACATTAATAATAGCATAAGTCTGTTGACCAGTCAGAATACCAAATTTTCTCCAATCTCTGAGCAACATTAATTTTCAATTTTGATTGAAGACCATATTCCCATAACATATTTGTGGTATTTGTGGGCACAATGAGGCTGCATCAATATTCATGAAGATATTGTATAACCCTCCAAGACAATAATGGACATTCAAGTGTATCATAGCCAATATTTCAGAGGAAATAACACAGTACAAAAACATAAATGAAACAGTACACTCCACACGTTTTCCCCAATTTCCCTTCATACGCCGCATGCAGTAACGCCGAGGGAGATTAAGAAAATTTCGCGATACGCGGCGTTTGCATGATTTGAACGATCGGTAAAATTGATAAGTCGACGCGGCGGCCCTCCGGGTTGGCAACACGGGGAAACTCCGTGTTTTACGAGATAACAATCAATTTAACTTTGTTTGACTTCCTGATTTTCAAATAAAATTACATATATTACAAGTACATATATATATTTATTTATATATATATAATATACCATTAAAAAAAACAACCAAGATAAATCAATCCCCACGTGGTTGTAGAAGTAGTTGTATAGAAAACTCGTTGATTTACGCCAAACAAAACGTCGTCTTTAAACTGATACCTACCAATTAATATACATAATCACAGTTTGCAACATTGTTTTTATTTTGATAATTTAATCCAAAGCTTTCATGTTGGCAGGTTTTTTCTATACTGAACATGTAAACAAATGACCGAGGACCCTATTAAGTCTCGGAAATCTGTGTGAATTGACAGTTTGACGTTATCAAAGGAAAGCCGCTTCCTGTCTGAATGCATAACTAACTCAAGTAAACACGTTCAACGAATGCATAAGGAATGGTTTTAATTGTCGGAACAAAGTCAATCGCTGCTCACTTAAGCATTTATTTTCTCTTCGTAGGTAGGTTATTCCATTGATTGCTAAAAGAAGGTGGTAGCTATTGAGTTGAAAGTTGCATTAAATATTCTCAGTTAAATTGTGTGTTATTGCGTCGAAATTCAAAACAATGTTTACCAGTAATTATGGACCAAATCGGCAGAGTGACATTCACACATGTTAATCCCTTTTGTCAAAACAACACATAACGCCGAACACTTTATCCAGTTCCGTCCAGATGTTCTCTTTAATCAGTATACAGTACAATAACTTTTCAATAATTACTATACTAAAATACCGTAACGATAAAGATATTTTAATTGAAATTAATTTGGAGGAAATAAAAATTATTCGCAATATAATTGTGTTAAAAAATACCAAAGAAACTTTTAACCGAAATCAACAGAATTCAGTGTTCTCTGCACTACAAAGTTTGTATAAAAAAATCAATACACGCACACTTTCCACGCTTTTCACGCATAAACCTTGAACTTGTACATTGAAGCATATTTTTTGCGCGCTTTTGTCGGGAAATATACATGATGACTGTATATTGGAAGCATATGTAAACGTTGTGTTAACATTAAAAATCGGAAGCGTGTTTCGGATTATAAACACTTATTCTCATTTGGAAATTAAACAGAACATTTATTATGGTGTTAAATGTGTTATGAATTAAATATGAATTGGTCAAAACGCTTTACGTGTCGTATATTCATTCATATTGTCGATGTACCTATGAATAAAAACATATATGAATTGTTTATACAATTATCTTTATTTTTATAAGCCACAGTATTTAAACAATTTTTATGACAATGTTTTTATTTTTTGGCATGCCCAGTAGCACACTGCTAACGCGGTGTTGCGCAGCAGTCGCTGATAAGAACGGAAACTGCATTTACCAACTAGGCTAAAGTAATACACGCCGCGGGTATAGCGAACTTGGCGGAATGCCACGTTTTACCTCGCGTAACACTCGCTAGCAGGAATAAAAACGCGGAGTGAGCTTGTTTTTTTGGGAAAACGCGTGGAGTGTACTGTACATATATGAGATATTACTATGAAGGAAATACTAATAATGTTATCCCTTTAACATTCATATTGATATATTATAGAGAATTAATTGAATGAAAAGGGATGTTCTCACAGATTTCTTGAAGACTTCTCCATCAATGGATTAATTTAAAGCCTTGCAGATTGACATTGCATCTGTATAAGTGTGTGCTCCTTTACATTATAAAGTATACAATATTATATTTAGTTATTTATGGAACAAAATATGGAAATTTTCAGACATCAATCTAAGCCAATGTTCATTTCCTGTATATTAAAAGAATTTAAACTATCAATGCTTAGCGTCTAGAAAAAATGCCTTGGCAAACAGCATAGACCCAGATGAGACGCCGCATGATGCGGCGTCTCATCAGGGTCTGCGCAGTTTGCTTAAAGGAATTTCTGTAAGAAATATTCTAAATATAGAAATAAATATACTATACATCCCTAATTTTGGAAATTAATTGATCCAATTTAGAAGGATGGGAGAACCCTTAGGCATAAATGGGTTAATGAAATAAAATATAAAATTACTCACCATAGTGTCTCTTAATATATTTTCTGAACTTGACACATATAATGCATCATTACATATCCCATTCCCTTGACGATCAAGAATATCCATTTCTTCTACCCGTAACATTAATTTCCACTCACTATTCTGCGCTTGAAACGTCAATTTACAATTGATATTGTCTGAGTAAGATATTGATAAATTTTTATTATGCGAATGAACCACTGCACCACCCAACACTACCCTCTGGTCACAGTCACTTCCTGTCATGTAATCTGAAATGAAAATATACAAGCATTACTCTAAATAGACACCTAAAGCAATCAAATAATACAATAATAATTGAAAATTTACATGACCTAGTTTTGGCCTTTGGGTCAATATTGTGAAGACAAACCTGCAGTCTATGTCTCAATGTTATTTTTTATAAAACAAACATAAAGTGTATTTATATCTTTTTTAAAGATTGTCCCTGACCTAGCAGTGTTCCAGCTAGAATTTGAAAAGGGCAGGGGGAGGGCTTTTTGTCAAAATGGCACATTCAACGCGCAGAATGTTTTCAAAAGGGCACTTTTGAGCGCGTGGTCATATCCTGAATGCTCCCTGTGGCATATTATTTTTAATGTTATTAATAATTGTTAGAATACATTATTCCCATTATTATTAAATAACGCAAATAAAATTTCTACAATAAGGAATAAATTAATCACAATGTAATAAGAGATTTATAAATTATCAAATGTCAAAAATAAAATTAAAACAAGAGATGTGTTCATCAGAAACACAATGCCCCCTACTGCGCCGCTTTGAAATAAAATTTCTATATATCATTTGGCAGGAATAGAAATCATCTCCCTTTAAAGCTTATTACTTCGCTTGGATTTTGTCCAATCCAACCGCGGGGAGGGGAGGGGGTCTGTAGACAGTCAAAAATGACCAAAAAGATCACTGACAACCAAGACTTGTGGTTTATCAAAGAGTTTATCATGTATCTATGGACATATTTTTTTTTCTTTTTCATAAATAAATAATAATTAAGTCCACAGGTATGTAATGAACCCTACCATTCACAAATTAGTACAGGAAAGAAATGATAATTATATCTTTAAAAAAAAACTTGACAAATCAATCATTTAAGTTATAAATAATCAAAATGAAAAATCTGTACATTAACTTATATTTTTGGTAAAGAAATATATAATCTGAGATTTATAATTATATAAATTACTTCCCTTGAAAATAATTGTCTCAAACAAATCTTTATTTTTAGTAGCAAATAATTATAAGCCACTACCGTGACTGTATAATAACATGTAACCTTAAAGTACTTAAGATACTTGTATGCCCTTCACCTTTCACCACTCAAAATGTGCAGCTCCATGAGATACACATGCATGCCAAATATCAAGTTGCTATCTTCAATATTGAATAATTATCTCCCTTTACAGCTTATTACTTCCCTTGGATTTGTATTTTTTACCTTAGACCTTGAAGAATGACCTTGACCTTTACCAAGATGTGTTTGTAAGAAACACAATACCGCCTACTGCACCGGTTTGATTTATTTAAAAACAATAAATGTGTTTGTCAGAAACACTGTCCCCTTTTGCGCTGTTTTGACTTTTTTGTTTCTTTTTTTTTACCTTTGACCTTGAAGGATAACCTTGACCTTCGACCACTCAAAATGTGCAGCTCCATGAGATACACATGCATGCCAAATATGAAGTTGCTATCTTCAATATTGCAAAAGTTATGGCAAATGTTAAAGTTTGACCAAACAGACCAACAGACAGGGCAAAAACAATATGTCCCCCACTATAGTGGTGGGGGACATAAAAATATATAATTTGGCAGGTCAGACAATTATGTCCATTTAAAGCTTATTACTTCCCTTAGATTTGTATTTTCGACCCTAGACCTTGAAGGATGATGTTGACCTTGAAATTTTACCACTCAAAATGTGCAGCTACATTGAGATACACATGCATGCTAAATATCAAGTTGCTATCTTCAATATTTAAACAGTTATGACCAATGTTAAAGTTTTTTTACGGACGGATGGGCAGACTGACATACTGACTGACTGACAGACAGTTCAACTGCTATATGCCACCCTACCGGGGGCATAATAATAATATATATATTTTTTTTTTAATACATAAAAGGGTATGGCGGAGCCTCAGAAGGGCAGGGCGGGGCTTCTTAAGGGCAGGGCGGGGCGCCGTTCCATTTAGGCCTAACTGGAGAACTGCCTTGTGATAAAGTTTTCAACACCACTTGACACAGATTTGAACTTTGCCTAAATACTGTTAAGATTATCATTTTGACCAAGTTTCATTAATATTGAGTAGTCATAAAATACTGCTTCAAGATTGGTGACAGGGTTTTAACTAAGTTTTTGCCTGATGACCTAGCTTTTGACCCCACTTCTAACCTAGTTATTGTGAAGATAAACATTTTGCCCTAGTTTAATCAAGATTGAGTCATAAATATAGCAAGTATAAAGTGGTAGCAAGGTTTTACTAAGATTTTACTTTTGAACCTATTAACCCATTTATGCCTAGTGGACTCTCCCATCCTTCTAAATTGGATCAATTTATTTCTGAAATTAGGGATGTATAGTATATTTATTTCTATATTTAGAATATTTCTTACAGAAATTCCTTTAAGCAAACAGCTCAGACCCTGATGAGATGCCGCATCATGCGGCGTCTCATCTGGGTCTACGCTGTTTGCCAAGGCCTTTTTCTAGACACTAGGCATAAATGGGTTAATTTGTTCACCCCCATCTGACCCAGATTCAAACTTGGCCTAGATATTGTCAGGATAAGCATAATGGCCAAGACTCATCATGATTGAAGCAAAACATGTCCATAATAGTGGTTTACAAACTTGAAGTTGATTATAAGAAGGTTTTTCAAAGACTGGATCTCATAACCTATTTTTGACCAGACTTGACCCATATTCGAACTTGGTTGGTAAATATCAGGATAACCAATCTGACCAAGTTTTATGAAGCTTGAGTCATAAATGAGGCTTTTAGACTTGCAACATGATTTTCATAAAAACAGAAACATACCAAACCAAATTGAATCACATTTTTTATTTTTTTATTTATTGATTTACTGATTATTGATTTCTTTATTCACTTATGCCTTCATCGATAGATTATTGCCTCTGTATAAAATCTGTGTGATAAGTGGGAATATGCACTTTTTGTGCATGTGTATTTAAAACAGAAATACAAAAAATAGTCTATCTTAAGTCTGCTTTTAAATCTTCAAAATTAATTCAAAATCAATTACTTTACTACATTCCTCTCCCATCTAGGGAATCCAAATGAAAAACATAAATTGCAAAATAAAAGCGCAAGAATTTAAGGATTAAATTTCTGTGTTTCATGGAATTGCCAAGTTAATAACTTCTGGGGTTGCCAGGAACCAGCTCCACACAGGATCCTATTATTGGGAAACAATTTGCAAACAATTATAATGCCCTAGTTTACAAAAATGTCAGAAGGTGGCCTTTGTCTTCCAGCCTTGGATTTAAATAATCAATAGTCAGAAAAAGTTTTACCATGCAAAATTCTAGAACTTTTGCATCCAGAGGCAATGCAATTGTCTCCTTTATTTCTTCTGTGCCTAATTGTCCCAAGAATTAGAGACTCTATTTATAATGCTTTCAAGAAGGCGAAAAAATGTCATTTTCGACATATAATGTAATCTTTTATGGTCTAAAAAAGATTTAACCACAATCCTTGGTGTGGCAATACATGCACATTTTTTTACAGTTGGGGACAATAACATGGTTTATTTTTTCATTTAAACAATTTTAGTTCAGTTTAGGCGTAAGTAACATCTCTGAAGCCTATGCACATGCATTAACTCTTTCAGTGCTGGAACCGAATTTTGAAGGCGTTTGCAAACAGTTTGGATCCAGATGAGACACCACAGAACGTGGCGTCTCATCAGGATCCAAACTGTTTGCCATTCTGATAGTATTCTTTGAAAAAAATATACGAAAATGCTAATTTTAGAAATTTAGCAGACAACAAATTTCCCAGCATGCAAAGGGTTATGCCCAGTTTAGCCACAGCATGGCTCAAATAGCGACCACATTATACATGAACTCACAACTGTGACCAGCTGAACAGAATCTGAACAGAATTTTTGTGCTGTTAATAGTATAATAAATTATTGACTGCCTTTATCTTTTGATGAAAAGATGAACTGCTGCAAAGTGCAATTATAGTTCTCCCTGACCATTAATACATTATGGAATTGCTGAACTAATGGAAATGATATATAGAGAAATCAAAATGGGTGGATTACTCTCTCTAATGACAAAAATAATTTTACCATAATAATGTCATTCAGATGTTGCCAATAATTCTTATAAGGAGATGAGGTTTTCAGGTGAAATTCCATTAGATAATTCTTTTGCCTTTCAAAACAAATCAGTGACAAGGTTTACAAGATATTTATATGTGCCACGCTGTTTTAAAAACGAGCTTATTAAAAGCATGAGCGCCAAGTCTGCACAGGCTAATCAGTGACAACACTTTACCAGTATATGGACTATGTTTACCAGTATGTGGAATATGTTTACTAGTATATGGAATATGTTTACCAGTATATGGAATATGTCATGTAAATGTATTATCGTCTAAAAATATCATGTTGAGGCTGGAAGTATCCTCCATGATAAGTCTGTGTAGACTAGGCAATATTTCACCAAAATGCATTTACCCATTTATGCCTAGTGAACTCTCCCATCCTTCTAAATTGGATCCATTTATTTCCAAAATTAGGTATGTCTAGTATATTTATTTCTATATTTGGAATATTTCTACAGAAATTCCTTTAAGCAAACAGCGCAGACCCTGATGAGACGCTGCATAATGCTGTTTGCCAAGGCCTTTTTTTCTAGGCGCTAGACATAAATGGGTTAAGCCCGGGTTTCCTTGAGCATGGCTCCATAGTTTCCATGGCAGCCGTATTTCATGAGTAAAAGAACTAAACAATATCAGCCGTAGGTCAAAAAAAGAATTTTTTTTTTGAAAAAAGCTTTTAACTGTGTTTTTGCAATCATCATGCAGAGTTGTCATTCCATGCTCTCACATACAATCTCTTCCGTCACAAGAAAATGCTACCCTTTTTTTTAAGTATAAGTATTATATAATGAAAAGTAGTATAATTTTCTTTAATATATTCAAAATAGTGTATAAGTTTAGGTTCATAGTAAAAAATAATTGACCTAAATAAAAAAAGAAGTAAAAATAACAACGGGGAAATTTTTGCATCACGTGGGTCGGCTATCATCACATGGTTGGTTATGAAGGCAGGGATTTGATCCAGCTATGCTGGTTCAAGTCAAATCTCTGTGCAGAGGTTGGTATTGTTGGTGAACAATAATAATATAAGCTAAAGGACAAAATAACTGAAAGACCTTCCCAAAATAAAGTTTAATTATTTCTCAACTTAAGCTTTGCAGTCGGCACAGGCTAATCAGGGGTGACATATTTTCTGTAAAATGGAATTTTTTGTTAAAAGAAAGTCTCTTCTAGAATCTACACACAAATCCTGTTTACTAGGAAAGTGTCATGACTGATAAGCCTGTACAAACTGCACACGATTGCTTGGAACAATACCTTACCACTTCTATAAAGCCTGTTTATCACTGAGACTACAGGATTGCTTGGAACAATACCTTACCACTTCTATAAAGCCTGTTTATCACTGAGACTACAGGATTGCTTGCAACAATACCTTACCACTTCTATAAAGCCTGTTTATCACTGAGACTTCAGGATTGCTTGGAACAATACCTTACCACTTCTATAAAGCCTGTTTATCACTGAGACTTCAGGATTGCTTGGAACAATACCTTACCACTTCTATAAAGCCTGTTTATCACTGAGACTACAGGATTGCTTGCAACAATACCTTACCACTTCTATAAAGCCTGGTTATCACTGAGACTACAGAATTGCTTGGAACAATACCTTACCACTTCTATAAAGCCTGTTTATCACTGAGACTACAGGATTGCTTGGAACAATACCTTACCACTTCTATAAAGCCTGTTTATCACTGAGACTTCAGGATTGCTTGGAACAATACCTTACCACTTCTATAAAGCCTGTTTATCACTGAGACTACAGGATTGCTTGCAACAATACCTTACCACTTCTATAAAGCCTGTTTATCACTGAGACTACAGGATTGCTTGCAACAATACCTTACCACTTCTATAAAGCCTGTTTATCACTGAGACTACAGGATTGCTTGCAACAAAACCTTACCACTTCTATAAAGCCTGTTTATCACTGAGACTACAGGATTGCTTGCAACAATACCTTACCACTTCTATAAAGCCTGTTTATCACTGAGACTTCAGGATTGCTTGGAACAATACCTTACCACTTCTATAAAGCCTGTTTATCACTGAGACTACAGGATTGCTTGCAACAAAACCTTACCACTTCTATAAAGCCTGTTTATCACTGAGACTACAGGATTGCTTGCAACAATACCTTCCCACTTCTATAAAGCCTGTTTATCAATGAGACTACAGGATTGCTTGGAACAATACCTTACCACTTCTATAAAGCATGTTTATCACTGAGACTACAGGATTGCTTGCAACAATACCTTACCACTTCTATAAAGCCTGTTTATCACTGAGACTACAGGATTGCTTGCAACAATACCTTACCACTTCTATAAAGCCTGTTTATCACTGAGACTACAGGATTGCTTGGAACAATACCTTACCACTTCTATAAAGCCTGGTTATCACTGAGACTACATGTAGCTCATTTTAAGCCTAAGGAAATACATACAGTGGGCCTCTTCTTGTTAGAATGATTAGACCATTACATTCAGAATATTCATAACACAATTATCAGCTTACATAATAGAATATACAATAAATGTTATTGCCTAATTATCCCCATGAAATGACTGTACCCCCAACAAGCCATGTTCTGGCATCAAATCTGTCCCTTGGTACCAGCTGGCCATGCAAGATGACATCTCAAGGAAATGAGCAATTACTTTTGCACAACAGCTGGATGCAGAAAGGCCACTTTATAGAGATTCAATGATTGCATGCAGTTTAATTGCCATAATGCAATGTGTATTTTCATCAAATCAGGGACAATAAGTTTCCAGAATCTTATAATAATTATATTTGAGAATTGCTCTAGGAAAATTGAGCTAAAAGCAAGTGTGTGTAAAGTGTGGTACCAGATTAGCCTGTATAGATTAAATGATTTAGTTAGATATTAAAACTAGTGACCTGAACATCAATAGGGGTCATCTGCCAGTCATGATCAATGAACCTATGAAGTTTCATGATCCTAGGCGTAAGCGTTCTTGAGTTATCATCCGGAAACCATTTTACTGATTCAAATCACCATGACCTTTGACCTAGTGACCTGAAAATCAATAGGGGTAATTTGCCAGTCATGATCAATGTACCTATGAAGTTTCATGATCCTAGGCGTAAGCGTTCTTGAGTTATCATCCGGAAACCATTTTTCTGTTTCGAGTCACCGTGACCTTGACCTTTGACCTAGTGACCTGAAAATCATTAGGGGTCATCTGCCAGTTATGATCAATGTACCTATGAAGTTTCATGATCCTAGGCGTAAGCGTTCTTGAGTTATCATCTGGAAACCATATTACTATTTTGAGTCACTGTGACCTTGACCTTTGACCTAGTGACCTTAAAATCTATAGGGGTCATCTGCCAGTCATGATCAATGTACCTATGAAGTTTCATGATCCTAGGCCTAAGCGTTCTTGAGTTATCATCCGGAAACCATCTGGTGGACGGACCGACTGACCGACCGACCTAATGACAGGTGCAAAACAATATACCCCCTCTTCTGCCAGTCATGATCAATGTACCTATGAAGTTTGATGATCCTATGCGTAAGCGTTCTTGAGTTATCATCTGGAAACCATTTTACTGTTTCGAGTCACCGTGACCTTGACCTTTGACCTAGTGACCTGAAAATCGATAGGGGTCATTTGCCAGTCATGATCAATGTACCTATGAAGTTTCATGATCCTAGGCATAAGCGTTCTTGAGTAATCATCCGGAAACCATTTTTCTGTTTCAAGTCACTGTGACCTTGACCTAGTGACCTAGGGGTCATCTGCGAGTCATGATCAATGTACCTATGTAGTTTCATGATCCTAGGCGTAAGCGTTCTTGAGTTGTCATCCGGAAACCATTTTACTATTTCGAGTAACTGTGACCTTGACCTTTGACCTGGTGACCTCAAAATCACTAGGGGTCATCTGCCAGTCATGATCAATGTACCTATGAAGTTTCATGATCCTAGGCCTAAGCGTTCTTGAGTTATCATCCAGAAACCATCTGGTGGACGGACGGACGGACTGACCTACCTACATGTGCAAAACAATATACCCCCTCTTCTTCGAAGGGGGGCATAAAAATAAGCATGTAAAAAAACAGTATCCACAGCAGATTTGCAGTATATTAGACCTCTATGATTTTCAAAATAGTGAATCTCGACACACTAAGAGACATACAAATCAACAAATAATTCTATAACTATGGTAAATTTAAGTCTAGTCTAAAACATCGGATCTCGACAAAGCAGATCTGCAGGATCACATAAATGTAACAAAACACAAAAGGACATACAAATCTACAAATAATTTTATAACTATGGTAAATTTAAGTCTAGTCTAAAACATCGGATCTCGGCAAAGCAGATCTGCAGAATCACATAAATGTAACCAAACACTAAGGGATATACACATCTTCAAATAATTCTATGAATATGGTAAATTTAAGTCTAATCTAAAACATTTAATGTAACAATTCTACCCTAACAGACCCATATTTTTGTAGGCCTAATGACCCATGACATACCACAAATCCATTTGATTATAAACCGTTGTTTGTTTGTACCATCAAGTATGCAAAAACTGTTATCAAACCTCATAGTGTCTCAAAAGTATTTGATTTGCGAAAGTTTACAAATACTGCATAATTATATGAATTTACTGAATACATGTACATAAATGCACTGCATATAGGAATTTCTCTTAGAAACTTAAAAACACAGCATACAAATTTGTAATTCATAAAGTAAACTTTATCTGAGCTTAAATAAAATACTACCTCAGTTTAGAATTAAGACACACATTTTAAGAATGATCTCTTGGTGAAAAATGATACTTTAAAACCATTCATTCAACCAATTTATAGAATTTCATCCCAATCTTTCACAATGTGGGCATGGTCCAGATTGAAAATTACATTAATTAGGACTTTTGTCAAGGACCCTGTCCCATTTCATGCCAGTCTTCCTACAAAATTGAAAATCTCAAAATTCGTTTGAAGCTGCCCTTAATCTCTGTGCTCTTGGATGACAAAGGGGACAAATTTGTCCCCTGAATTCATCATGGTATCAGACCCCTACCGTTCCCCGTCAATACCCTATTCCCCATCGACAGTTTCAACACAAGACAAAGTAACATCCCAATACAGACATTCATCACCCCATCAAGATTTCAGCGCGCCTAGCCCAGCCCCCTGCATTGTAGACCATCCAAGCGACAAAGTGCCATCAATACAAATAATGCCGTCTTTTCATAAAATACTTGATGCAACTACATAAAACATCAGCCACTTCAATTGTAGTATCTACCCTAAAAATCAACTATCCCGCCCTTCATGCGATGTTAAATACAAAACATTCATTAGGTACATTTGATCCAACATTTACGGGCCATACGTGTGTAAACCCTGCGGTATCCCTGCCGTGACACAAGTAATACTATACTTTGTCAATACTGTAAATCATTGCTACCTGTAGGTAGCCAAGTTTGTCTTTTTGTGTGAATGGGAATATTTGAAGAAACCTGGTGTGCACACTCATCATTGTCTCCAAGTCAACGTCAACCTTTGGAAAGAAGCCAGCTTGAAAGCCAGCTTGAAAATCAATCTTCATTTAAAGAGACCTTCATCAAATTTCTTTTGGGATGTTAAGACTCCGCATTATGTTACCTATGAAGGAAGCCCATTGTTGCTAGACCAAACAGCAAAATCTTGTTGACCCAGCAATAACCCATCATGAGTCGTTTCGTTTAATACAGGGTCAAAACAATATTCTTTTATTATGGGTAGATAAGTAATTGCAATTAGTAAGAGCCATATAAGTATGAAACAGTTTGAGTGCAGTAAAATTAAGTGTTAACAAGTTTTTTAACCAGCTGTCATCATAAACCACAAGAATAGGCAGGCCTATCACCTCCAAAATGAAGATGCTGGAAGGGGGGGGCATATTAACAGTCTACCAAATAGCATGAATACTACCTGCGCACACGTTGGTAATGACATATGCATCGTGTTAAGCTGCGTAGGAAACTGGTGACAGGGGACAATCGTTACTAATGACATGTTTTCTACATCAGATTTCCCCTTGATAATCAATTTTGCTGACTTTCTTGTCAGCAGGAATCAGTGATACCAGTTAATGGAGGCTTTATCTGAGCAACCATGCATTTTTATAATGTGAACCTTTTATGGATGTTAAACAAGTTTCCATTTCTACTGCACTCATAAATGATACAGTCATTAAAAATAAAGATCATTATGATTGATTAGATTGGTAAACATGGATATCAAATTGATTCTGATTGTTTAATGTCAAGACATTTGCTACACTTGCAGTAGTATGGCAATATGCTTAATGGCATACTTGCTCTTTAAATCACTTAATCATCTGTCAATCAAATGGAAACTTGAATACATTAATGTTTGCAAACATTTCTTGAAGTACAAAGCATGTTAAAATACTTCACCTTAGACATGTTAGAAACTAATTTGTGTAGATGTGTGTATGTGTGTTCAATAGCGGTGGTTTTTATCTAATTTATTTACTCTCTACCTCACATGTTTGATATTATCAAAGTTTAAAAAAAAATAAAAAAAATAAAAAAACAAGTAACCCCTAGAGTTGGGCAAATTTTGACCCCAGCTGCATGCTTTAAACAAATTTAGTAGAGAACCACTATACGATGTTGCACAACTAATCCTTGCAGTTTAAGAGTAAAACATTTTAAAGTCATTTACCATATAAATATTTAAAAATGATGTGAACCCTTGGACTTGGTAAGTTTTGGACATGATTTGAACAAATTTGATAGAACTATACAATGTTATCAAAATTTAAACCCTTTCCATTTCAGATAAGATTTTTAACCCTTTCCCACTTAGATACGTATTTTGATGCATTTGTAGTCAATTAGAAAGTTATATTTAATTCAAGACCTTTCTTACTATATACTATAAGTTTTAAAGGCTTCATTTCCAACCCTTAGATACTGATGAGCAGCAGCAAACAGCATTAAACCTAAACAGACTGCGAGTTACTCACAGGCTGTTCTGGTTGTATGCTGTTTGCACATAGCCATTTTCACTCTGCTTCTGAGAGGGAAAGGGTTAAAGTGATTTACTATAAAATTCTATACAAAATCATTTGATCCCCCAGATGGGGTATGGCAAGTTTTGACCCTAGGGGCCAAACAAACTCAGAAGACTATTCAGACAAACTTAGCAGTCTATAGTATTTAGAAAAATGAGCCACAGTTTGGGAAAAGAGGATTTAATGTATGTGCGTATAGACTTATCAGGGAATTGCAACTCTTCCACATTTATGGGTGTTTTTGTTTAAAGGATTTATTCACCTCTTAGAAGAAATCCAGTTAAGGCGGAAAGTGTCATCCCTGATGTGCAGCATGCACAGGCTAAAGTGGGACTACACTTTACTCAAATGCACAGGCTAAACTGGAACTACACTTTACTCACATGCTCAGGCTAAACTGGAACTACACTTTACTCACATGCTCAGGCTAAACTGGGACTACACTTTACTCACATGCTCAGGCTAAACTGGGACTACACTTTACGCACATGCTCAGGCTAAACTGGGACTACACTTTACTCACATGCTCAGGCTAAACTGGGACAACACTTTACTCACATGCACAGGCTAAACTGGGACTACACTTTACTCACATGCTCAGGCTAAACTGGGACTACACTTTTCTCAAATGCACAGGCTAAACTGGAACTACACTTTACTCACATGCTCAGGCTAAACTGGAACTACACTTTACTCACATGCTCAGGCTAAACTGGAACTACACTTTACTCACATGCTCAGGCTAAACTGGGACTACACTTTACTCACATGCTCAGGCTAAACTGGGACAACACTTTACTCACATGCACAGGCTATACTGGGACTACACTTTACTCACATGCTCAGGCTAAACTGGGACTACACTTTACTCACATGCTCAGGCTAAACTGGGACTACACTTTACTCACATGCTCAGGCTAAACTGGGACTACACTTTACTCACATGCACAGGCTAAACTGGGACTACACTTTACTCACATGCATTAAGCCCCATTTTTTTTGAAGAGCAAAAT
This sequence comes from Dreissena polymorpha, assembly GCF_020536995.1. Classification (NCBI taxonomy): domain Eukaryota; kingdom Metazoa; phylum Mollusca; class Bivalvia; order Myida; family Dreissenidae; genus Dreissena; species Dreissena polymorpha. Next base: position 62,140,261 of record NC_068363.1, read on the forward strand.
TCAACTACATTTTTTTTTTTTTGTATTTTATAAAATACCATTTCAAACTGATAGCAATCTTGGGAAACAATTTACTTGTTTATTTCAAATGGCTGTCCACAATTGTGACAGGGAGTAGATTTCAGATATGATATACTTGGTTCACTGACAATAGTTGTGTTTATTAGTGCCCTGTAGTCAATCATGATGTTAGTCCGATAAACTGGGCTTGAAATAAACATAATTGGGTTTCATATGTCAGTACTATTTTTTGTGACCAACATTTTAGCATGACAAAACTAAGTTTTGTATTGTTCAGAAAATAAACATTACTAGGTCAACAATATTGAACATAAGTTTTAAACACGCATTTCTTTTAGTTGTTCATCTAAATATTTTGAATACCTAAAAACAGCCAAACCATAATAACTGAATCTGATTTATGGTGCAGTAAATTTTCCTGCAAAAACATGCACCTGTCCATCACATATGTGTAAAATAAAGATTGCATGTGGCTGACATGATTTAAAACATTTCTTTAAAGTAAATACACTACAGTTCTGTCATATCACGTAAAGCATGCGTTTCTTTAAAGTAAATACACTACAGTTCTGTCATATCACGTAAAGCATGCGTTTCTTTAAAGTAAATACACTACAGTTCTGTCATATCACGTAAAGCATGCGTTTCTTTAGAGTAAATACACTACAGTTCTGTCATATCACGTAAAGCATGCGTTTCTTTAAAGTAAATACACTACAGTTCTGTCATATCACGAAAAGCATGCGTTTCTTTAAAGTAAATACACTACAGTTCTGTCATATCACGTAAAGCATGCGTTTCTTTAAAGTAAATACACTACAGTTCTGTCATATCACGTAAAGCATGCGTTTCTTTAAAGTAAATACACTACAGTTATGTCATATCACGTAAAGCATGCGTTTCTTTAGAGTAAATACACTACAGTTCTGTCATATCACGTAAAGCATGCGTTTCTTTAAAGTAAATACACTACAGTTCTGTCATATCACGTAAAGCATGCGTTTCTTTAAAGTAAATACACTACAGTTCTATCATATCACGTAAAGCATGCGTTTCTTTAAAGTAAATACACTACAGTTCTGTCATATCACGTAAAGCATGCGTTTCTTTAGAGTAAATACACTACAGTTCTGTCATATCACGTAAAGCATGCGTTTCTTTAGAGTAAATACACTACAGTTCTGTCATATCACGTAAAGCATGCGTTTCTTTAAAGTAAATACACTACAGTTCTGTCATATCACGTAAAGCATGCGTTTCTTTAAAGTAAATACACTACAGTTCTGTCATATCACGTAAAGCATGCGTTTCTTTAAAGTAAATACACTACAGTTCTGTCATATCACGTAAAGCATGCGTTTCTTTAAAGTAAATACACTACAGTTCTGTCATATCACGTAAAGCATGCGTTTCTTTAGAGTAAATACACTACAGTTCTGTCATATCACGTAAAGCATGCGTTTCTTTAAAGTAAATACACTACAGTTCTGTCATATCACGTAAAGCATGCGTTTCTTTAAAGTAAATACACTACAGTTCTATCATATCACGTAAAGCATGCGTTTCTTTAAAGTAAATACACTACAGTTCTGTCATATCACGTAAAGCATGCGTTTCTTTAGAGTAAATACACTACAGTTCTGTCATATCACGTAAAGCATGCGTTTCTTTAAAGTAAATACACTACAGTTCTGTCATATCACGTAAAGCATGCGTTTCTTTAAAGTAAATACACTACAGTTCTGTCATATCACGTAAAGCATGCGTTTCTTTAGAGTAAATACACTACAGTTCTGTCATATCACGTAAAGCATGCGTTTCTTTAAAGTAAATACACTACAGTTCTATCATATCACGTAAAGCATGCGTTTCTTTAAAGTAAATACACTACAGTTCTGTCATATCACGTAAAGCATGCGTTTCTTTAGAGTAAATACACTACAGTTCTGTCATATCACGTAAAGCATGCGTTTCTTTAGAGTAAATACACTACAGTTCTGTCATATCACGTAAAGCATGCGTTTCTTTAAAGTAAATACACTACAGTTCTGTCATATCACGTAAAGCATGCGTTTCTTTAAAGTAAATACACTACAGTTCTGTCATATCACGTAAAGCATGCGTTTCTTTAAAGTAAATACACTACAGTTCTATCATATCACGTAAAGCATGCGTTTCTTTAAAGTAAATACACTACAGTTCTATCATATCACGTAAAGCATGCGTTTCTTTAAAGTAAATACACTACAGTTCTGTCATATCACATAAAGCATGCGTTTCTTTAAAGTAAATACACTACAGTTCTGTCATATCACGTAAAGCATGCGTTTCTTTAGAGTAAATACACTACAGTTCTGTCATATCACATAAAGCATGCGTTTCTTTAAAGTAAATACACTACAGTTCTGTCATATCACATAAAGCATGCGTTTCTTTAAAGTAAATACACTACAGTTCTGTCATATCACGTAAAGCATGCGTTTCTTTAGAGTAAATACACTACAGTTCTGTCATATCACATAAAGCATGCGTTTCTTTAAAGTAAATACACTACAGTTCTGTCATATCACATAAAGCATGCGTTTCTTTAAAGTAAATACACTACAGTTCTATCATATCACACAAAGCATGCAATGATTAGCCTTAATGTACATCACCAGTTCATTATATGATTGTAGGAAAATTCAATTCAATGAAAAAGAGTCCTGTAGGACAACACCTTTTGGGAAATTCACTTGTCAATATTTAACTTGTCAATACAAGCGGACAAGTGAAATTTCTATCCCCTTGTTCATTGATGCATTACAGTGAACATACAAAATTTAATGAGAATTGCTCCAGAAAACCCACTTAATGCAGTTTGCAAACGCTAATCAGGGAAGACACTTTCCGCCTTTACTGGATTTTTGCTAAGAAGAGACATACTTTTAACGTAAAAAAAGCGGAAAGCGCTGTCCCAAAAGAATCTGTTGGGATCGCATGGGCTAATCTGGGATATCACTTTACAAACATGCATTAAGCTGGGTTTTCAACCCTTGTGGCTAAAAATTGTGTTATTTATGGTCATGATTGGTTGTAGAAAACATAGAACAATATGCCAAATATTCAACTCTCACCATGTTGTAGTATTTCTATGTCAAATGATAGGAGCAGCAATTGAGGATTGTTTAATGGACACAAGATCTGGTAAGTATTGCTCAAATGAAACTTGTGACTCAACAAAGGTTATAATAAATTATACACTGAATAGCTATGAATTCGTTATTAATAATTATTTGCAAGGCTATTTCCTGAAACATAAACTGGTATCAACAAAACACAGAAAGAAAGCTATCAAAGCAGAACTCAGTGATCAGACAAAACCTGATCCCTATGGTGATTACCAGTTTTAATATTATAATAGTAAAATAGTCGATGGTAACTTACGAACTGAATATTTATATACACGTGTTAAATTAAAAATGTACATTAAAATAAATCTGTTTAATCATAAATAAGAATTGACACCCAACACACACCTTTTCTGACAAACATGACATGTGACAATGGTACATGGGAATCTGTGTCAGGCACTAAATATAGTTTCGATTAAATCCTTACATTTTTCACATCAAAACCAAGAATTTTAACAGTTTTTCACTTAAAAACATTGGCATTTATTTTTATTTCACCTTAACACAATAGGATTCTATTTAATAACTTAATGTTGTTTTCTTTGGAAACTAAAGTAAATAAAGCACTTGTATAAAGTTTTCATTATTAATTCAAGAAACAATTTAAATGATCATTCATCACAAATCAAATCTTCAATTTCCACAAAATAGCAAAAAACTAAAGAGAAGACCTATTATTTTTTTATTTAATAAAATATGTTTTTACAATGACAGATTTTGAATCTATCACAGTTCTATGGGTAATATCTTTAGGAAAATATAAATTCTGCACCTGCCTGCATTTTCCTTCCTGCTGTTATTATTCTTACTAAATCTTTTCATAAAAGCTTTCCAAAATAAACTTCTCTCTTCAAAGGGCACCATCAAATATCATTAGGACAGATATGTGCATTAATTATGATATACCTTTTACTCTGAAATATCCCATACATCATTTATTAAGCTCAATTAAGCAAAGGCAGTAAATCTGGCAAGGATTTCTGATGCAGACGCAAAACAGATTTTTCAGCTTTTTTTCACTTAAGCTAGTATAAGCTTCTTGGAAAATAATATGAAACAGGCTGTGTTTCCATTTCGCATTGAAGAAACAAATAAAAAATAGAAGTGTTTTCAGAATGCCCAAAACATAAAGCACGGTGGTTGACTTTGACCCTCTTTATCGTAAACATGGGCTTGATGCTCTTTCGTAACATGATGTCCCAGATTAGCCTGTGTAGTCTGCACAGGCTTATCAAAGACGACAATTTCCACCTAAACTGGTTTTTTGTTTGAAAAGACTTCCATAAATAACAAATTCCATAAAAGCAGATATTAAGTTACAAAATAGTTCTATTATGATACATGAAATAATGGTCAGCATCGAAACTTAAAATCCTGAACACCTTTACCACACTTCAAACAGCAAACATCATCAATAAGCATACAGTAACTTGTTATTCCATTACTTTGGCTTTATAATAGCTTGATATCAGTACTGGACTAATTGGGCCTAGAAGAATGCAGAATTAATTAAGAAATAATATTTTTTCTATCATGGTTTGTTGTCGAATAACACACAGTAAGGAGTATAGATGCGTAGGAATTAAATCACGAGTGTGAAGCACGAGTGATTTGATAACACGCATCTATACAACTTACTGTGGGTAATTCGACAACAAACCATCATAGAAAAATAATATTTCGATTCTAACACGATTCTGATTGATTTGGTTCAAGCTTTAGGACGTGAACTATATAGTGTTTTTCCCAGGAGGGCAAAGGGGCATGGCCCTTTACTTTCAAAAAGGGCATTTTAGCGCGCAGTTTAGGCAAAAAAGGGCAAAACGTTCCCTGAATACCTGAATTACGGAGAAACATGTAATCGCATCAGTAGCAGTTGTGGAAAAAATAACATATAAACAAGCACATTTAATGGTAATAGATGTATTTAACTTACTTATTTAACTTACTATGATTTATATTAATATATTTACCTTGCAATGTACATTTAAGTTCCATGCTGTTTCAATAAACTGTACAGCACGACAAACATAATAAAGCAATATATGCATATGAATCTGATTATACACAGATCCACTAACATATAAATGAAACCATGTTTGTTTTATCCCATTTTCTAACAATAATCTCGACAGATGTTAAAAATAACGAGTAAATTGATCGCTAACAATATGCAAACACTCGTTTCCGTGACATACATCCACCGAGTAGATTACAAATAAATAAATGTTGTTGCTATCTAAAACATTTTTATGCATTGTTGATTATCACAGACATTTCATTAATTCCTTCTTAATGTATAATCTCCATCGTTAATTCGATCGTTTACGACGTTATTTGCCATTTTTGCCGAGTCACAATTTAATTCTGTATAGTCCGCCATGTTGATAAAATGTCAAATGATGTAAGCGACAGGTGCGCATAGCAACGTTAAATCATATACGCGATTAGCATTTTGTTAAATTAGTATAAGTCTCAGTAATTATTTCAATAATTAGATCTAATTATCTTAAAGACGAAACGATAAAGAATAAATTAGTTTGTGATTATCCCCACGCTTTTTGAAAAAAAGGTGGGGATATTGTGGTTATCTCCGCCGTCCGTCCGTCCGTCCGTCTGTCTGTCTGTCTGTCTGTCCGTCCGTCCTGGCCACTATCTCCTCCTACACTAAAAGCACTAGAACCTTGAAACTTACACACATGGTAGCTATGAGCATATGTGCGACCCTGCACTATTTGGAATTTTGATCTGACCCCTGGGTCAAAAATTATAGCGGTTGGGGTGGGGCCGCGTCAGAAATTATCACTCATTTTTATCCCCACGCTTTTTGAAAAAAAGGTGGGGATATTGTGGTTATCTCCGCCGTCCGTCCGTCCGTCCGTCCGTCCTGGCCACTATCTCCTCCTACACTAAAAGCACTAGAACCTTGAAACTTACACACATGGTAGCTATGAGCATATGTGCGACCCTGCACTATTTGGAATTTTGATCTGACCCCTGGGTCAAAAGTTATAGCGGTTGGGGTGGGGCCCCGTCAGAAATTATCACTCATTTTTTTAGGTTATTTTACATTTACTTCTTTATTTCTACACCGATTCACTTCAAATTGATACTGGACCTCTCTTATGACAATACGGTCAATCTCAACCATGCATGGCCCCATTCCCAACCCTGGGGCGCCCCGCCCACATAGGCCACACCCACCAAAAATTTCCATTTACTATAATTTTTTCATTTCTACACGGATTCACTTCAAATTGATACTGAACTTTTGTTATGACATTAGGGTCAATCTCAACTATGCATGGCCCCAATCCCAACCCTGGGGCGCCCGCCCACATAGGCCACACCCACCAAAAAATTCCATTTACTATAATTTTTTCATTTCTACACGGATTCACTTCAAATTGATACTGAACTTCTCTTATGACATTAGGGTCAATCTCAACTATGCATGGCCCCATAACCAACCCTGGGGCCCCGCCCACATACAGTACACTCCACGCGTTTTCCCCAATTTCCCTCCATACTCCGCGGGTTTCGACCTGGAGGGAGATTAAGAAAATCCCGCTATACGCGGCGTTTGCATGATTTTGGACGCGGCGGTTAACGATCGGCAAAACTGATAAACCGACGCGGCGGCCCTCGGCGTTGGCAACGCGGGGGAAACTCCGCGTTTTACGAGATAACGATCAATTTAATTTTGTTTGACTTCCTGATTTAATTAATCAATCAAACGGATTATCAGCTTGTTAAAGGTGTGACATGTGGCTTTGAAAATATACTTGTTAATGAAAATTAAAGGCATCTGTATTTAATCAATAAAAAGGATTAAAAGGTGGTGATAACTGGACATGATTATCTGCTCAATCGAGTAATGTCATTTAGAATTAGGCACTGGGGGGCAAATGTCCACGTCTAAAATAAGCACTGGGGGGCAAATGTCCAGATGCAAAATAAGCACTGGGGGGCTTATATTCTACCTGTCATTTCTACTGGGGGGCAATTGTCCAAATGTTCATTTTTTCATTGGGGGGGTTTTGTCCTGGGGGGCTTATGTCTGGATCCCATACAAATGACCAAGGACCCTAAAAATCTCGCAAATCTGTGTGAATTGACAGTTTGACGTAATCAAAGAAAAGCCGCTTCCTGTCTAAAGGCATAACTTACTCAAGTAAACACGTTCAACGAATGCATAAGGAATGGTTTTAATTGTCGGAACAAAGTCTATTCTCTGCTCGCTAATGCATTGATTTTCTCTTTGTTTGTAGGTTATTCCATTGATTGCTAAAAGGTGGTAACTATTGAGTTGATAATTGCATTTAATATTCACAGTTGTATTCTTGCTGCGTCGACATTCTAAACAATGTTTACCAGTAATTATGGACAAAATCGGCAGAGTGACATTCACACATGTTAATCCCTTTTGTCAAAACACCGAATACAGCAGTCTACACAATAGGTCAGTAGACAAGCTTTGCGTGTTTTCATAACGTCAAACACTTAAAATCCAGTTCCGCCCAGATGTCTTCTGTAATCAGTTTACGGTACAATTAGTTTTAAAATAATTACTCTACTAAAATACCGTAACGATAAAGATTCGGCGTGTTCGATTTGAAATTATTTTAGAGGAAATATCAACTTATTCGCGATATAATTTCGTTAATAAATACCAAAGAAACTTTTAACCGAAATCAACAATGTTCTCTGCGCTACAAAGTTTGTATAAAAAAAATCAATACACGCACGCATTGCAGGAGTATACATTGTACCTTGACCTTGTACATTGCAGCATAATTTTCGCGCCCTTTTGTCGGGAAATATACATGACTGTATATTGGAAGCATTTGTAAACGTCGTGTTAACAATTAAAAATCGTAGTGTGTTTCGGATTACTAATTATTATTCTCATTTGGAAATTTTACGGAACATTTATTCTTCTGTCGTATGTGTTATGATTTAAATATTAATTTGTCAAATGTATTATATTAGACTAATTCATATTGTAGACGTACCTGTGAATTAAAAAACATAATTTTTATACGTATTAATTTTCTATACAATTATCTTTTTATACATGTACTACAGTATTTAAACAATTTATTATAACAATGTTTTTATTTTTTGGCATGCCCAGTAGCACACTGCTAACGCGGCGTTGCGCGGCGATCACTGATAAGAACGGAAGATGTCTGCATTTACCGACTAGCCTAAAGTAATACACGCCGCGGGAATTAGCGAACGCGGCGTAACGCCGAGCGTTTTATCGAGTTCACCTCGCTCTTCCAACGCCGCGTGAACACTCGCTAGCAGAAAAAACCCGCGGAGGGAGCGCATTTTTTGGGGAAAACGCGTGGAGTGTACTGTAGACCACACCCACCCAAAATTGCCTTTACTATAATTTCTTTATTTCTACACCGATTCACTTCAAATTGATATTGAACTTCTCTTATGACAATACAGTCAATCTCAACTATGCATGGCCCCATTACCAACCCTGGGGCGCCCCGCCCACATAGACCACACCCACCCAAAATTGCCTTTTACTATAATTTCTTCATTTCTACACCGATTCACTTCAAATTGATACTGAACCTCTCTTATGACAATACGGTCAATCTCAGCTATGCATGGCCCCATTACCAACCCTGGGGCACACCTAGGTCAAACATTCGGCGTGGGGATACGCATCGGCCTCTGCCGCGCCATTTCTAGTTTTAGGTTATTTTACATTTACTTCTTTATTTCTACACCGATTCACTTCAAATTGATACTGGACCTCTCTTATGACAATACGGTCAATCTCAACCATGCATGGCTCCATTCCCAACCCTGGGGCGCCCCGCCCACATAGGCCACACCCACCAAAAATTTCCATTTACTATAATTTTTTCATTTCTACACTGATTCACTTCAAATTGATACTGAACTTTTGTTATGACATTAGGGTCAATCTCAACTATGCATGGCCCCAATCCCAACCCTGGGGCGCCCGCCCACATAGGCCACACCCACCAAAAAATTCTATTTACTATAATTTTTTCATTTCTACACGGATTCACTTCAAATTGATACTGAACTTCTCTTATGACATTAGGGTCAATCTCAACTATGCATGGCCCCATAACCAACCCTGGGGCCCCGCCCACATAGACCACACCCACCCAAAATTGCCTTTACTATAATTTCTTCATTTCTACACCGATTCACTTCAAATTGATATTGAACTTCTCTTATGACAATACGGTCAATCTCAACTATGCATGGCACAATTACCAACCCTGGGGCGCCCTGCCCACATATGTCACACCCACCCAAAATTGCATTTTACTATAACTTCTTCATTTCTACACCAATTCACTTCTAATTGATGATGAACTTCTCTTATGACAATACGGTCAATCTCAGCTATGCATGGCCCCATAACCAACCCTGGGGCACACCTAGGTCAAACATTCGGCGTGGGGATACGCGTCGGCCTCTGCCGCGCCATTTCTAGTTTTAAATGTAATTATGCGTAAAAATATATGTTTTGATATAACTGAATAATGCATGCAATGCACAATTGCCACGAGAATAACATCGAGTTTTTCATCAAAAGTCTCCGAAGATAACATAGCCTCCGGCATAATCGATTGATACTGACACGGGGTTATTCACGCATGACTAATTCATAGCTTTGGAGCAGTCAGTAAGACCTACCTATAAATCGAGCACTGTTATAGATTAAATCTGCTCAATTAATATAGTCGATTAGACGTTGACGTCTCTCGAGTAAATCAAGCACAGTCGGAGCGTCACAGACAATCAAGGAAGCTGATTTTGCGGACCAAGTTAGATCGTAAGGCAATAAAGATGTTATCAATAAGGGCGCGTGGCGAAATTTGCCTTTGAAAAAAGGGCGCGTGGCGAAATTTGCCTTTGAAAAGGGCAGTGTGGCTATCCGGGAGGGCGGCGTGGCTTTTCGCCACGCTAAAATGGCCTGGGAAAAACACTACTATATTTTTCAATACTCCGCCCTTCTTAGTACTAAGTTCACTATTAAGTGACGTCATTGAATTGTACAAACATATGACGTCATTTTCATTCATAAATATTTTGCAAATGACGTCACTTTCATTGAAAACAACAATCGTAAAAACTTAATGACGTCACGTTTATTGATGCTACTGAAAAGCTGACATGCTATAAATGTTTTCTGAATTACGTTTCCTAACAAGTAACATTGTTTGTAGACGTGGTTATGCCACTTATCACCAAATATACAATTTATTGTTTCATTACATTTATATACATGCTACATTTATTACATTTCTTTCAGAGCGGGTTTTAGCACGTGCATTTTACTGCAATATTTTCTTTATTTATTCGGAACTATTTTCGAAACATTAAGCTCCGCCCATAAGTTATTGCAGAATAACCCACGCTTGATTTCCTTCTTTGTCTACAGAAAACAAGTTGCGTGCCGTGTTAGAATAGGAAATAAACTCTTTCAGTGCTGGAACCGAATTTTGAAGTCCTTTGCAAACAGTTTGGATCCAGATGAGACGCCACAGAACGTGGCGTCTCATCAGGATCCAAACTGTTTGTTATCTGATAGTATTCTTTGAAAAAAAAATCAAAGAAAATGCTAATTTTAGAAATTCAGCAGACAACATTTTAGCAGACGACAAATTTCCCAGCATGCAAAGGAATAAGTATGTGGTAAAATGTAACATGATTGGACAATGAAATATGTTATTCAATTAGCATATGTCTTGCAGCTCTGATAACTAGTCTCTGAATATAAACATCAATCTTTCTTAAGGTAAGACTTTGTTTGTACTTGAAAGAAATTTTAAATCTGATGGCACTATCAAAGACTATCAAAGAGGTTTCATATTAATTATCAAAGTATAATCCCACCCAGGATATTCAAGCCATAAACTGCAAAATATAATCATGTGAAGCATAGAAGCATTACAACTGACAAAAACTGACAAGAAATCAAGCACCAGACCCCGAGTCATCACAAAAAGATACACCTAGGGAGAAATACTGGCTAACATCACTTCATTTATTCATGTTTGTATTTTGAAGTTGTTGGTGGCGAACAAAATATTATTTATAGTGTTGAGTTCACATATAATTTTTAATAACAGCATGTAGTAAATTTCATATCAGTATTTTCAACATTTGAATGCAATATGAAGCAAGAGGGCCTAATAGTCAAAAAGTCGCTCACCTAAGATACTAAGGAACTGACCAGTTCTGTACAGCCCAATATATCATAAGAACAAATATTCTGACCAATTTTAATAAAGATTGGACAATAAATGTGACTTTTAGAGTGTTAACAACTTATTACTTAAGCCATATAAGGAAAAATGCCCTGCCCCCTGACGCCCATGTTTTTCTACCAACTGGAACCATTTTTTAACTTGTCCGAGTATGATTGGGACAAAACTTCTGACCAAGTTTCATCAAGAACAGACAATAAATATGGCCTCTAGAGTGTTAAAAACAGGATTTTACTATAGCAATATATATCCATATATAAAGGAAAAATGCCCCGCCCCCTCGCGGCCATGTTTTTCAAGCAACCGGAACCATTTTCGATCCAAGATATTATTGGGACAAATCTTTTGACCAAGTTTCATGATGTTTGGACAATAAATGTGGCCACTAGAGTGTTAACAAGTTTTTACAACAAATGTGGCCACTAGAGTATTAAAAAGGTTTTACTATAGCCATATAAGGAAAAATGCCCAGCCCCCAGATGGCCATGTTTTTTAACCAACCGGAACCATTTTCAAACTCGTCCACGATATCATTGGCATAAATCTTCTGACCAAATTTCATGATGATCGGACAATAAATGTGGCTTCTACAGTAACAACAAAGCAAATGTTTACGCCCCACAACACACGACAGATTAAAGCCGATCACCAAAGCTCACCATGAGCACATTGTGCGCAAGTGAGCTAAAAAGTGAGATAAAGCTCTTTAAAGAGGCTTTTAGATTTTTTAGAAACGGATGCCTGGTATTTGTACAGTTCATTGTGCTGCCTTATCATATTCTGGGTGTGAGAAGACATAATAACATGCTTACATTTAACGGCTCATTAAGAATCTGACAATAAAATGTTAGCTCTGCTTTCATTACACATGATATGCAGGCCATGTAAACGATGTAAACGGGCACATGGTGTGTCTGAATGTATCTTAATTGTGGGATCCTGTTGTCTTATTACATAGCCCTCTTGCCATGGGTGGCTTCATTGCTTAGTGTTTGAAACAACATTTGGTTTCATTTATATTCTGTATTACCTGAAATTCTAAAAATAAAAACAACATTATTGTATAATACAAGACAGAAATTATGGAATCAACGGGAGACTTATCCAGTACATGCTCCTCTAGATACCGTAATTTTTATTGAGTTGTTGCTTGTTTCCTCAAGATTATTTTGAATTTATATCAATCATTCAAACTAAAAAATACATCAGACCTAAAACCTTAAGACAAGCAAAAGCAGTTACCAATTAATGCACCTGCTTTTCCAGCACAGTTGATGAAGGTATGGAAATGCCTCTCGTTGCTGTTGACATTCCAGCCAATCACGTTAAAACCTTTCCAGAAAACATATAATGCAACTTCCAAGGGAAAAATCCCAATCTTTAATAACCAAAGAACCTTTGGCACATAATTCATAGGGACCTTTCTTACCCAGGAATCTATTAAATACATCATAATTAACTAAATAATAACATTTGGTTATTCTCAATAAAGTGCAGTCTGTAATAAATTGTGTCTGTCAAATGTGCTGCAACTCTGCACTTACTTGCCTTTGCACTGTCTTTCATTCCAAACAATACAGCCAGCACTCTATGGACCGTAGCTACATCTGGTAAGAAAAAGCAACAAGAAAGGGATGCCTTATTGCTTGCAGACATTGTGCGGTGGTTGCACTTCTCCTTACGCACCATTGAAGAAGATCATAAAACAAGAACGTCTGCAATATGTACTAACAAGCACACTCTGAAAGTTCATGGATGAGTTCTTGTTTGTCTTGCAGAGAATCTTTTTCTGGTAAGTTTTTAGTTCATTGGAGCTGTGTTCTGAAAAAACTGGGCTTAATGTATGTGCGTCTGCAGTTGGCACAGGCTTATCAGGGAGGACACTTTCAGTTTTTAAGGTATTTTTCGTTTAAAGAAAGTGTCTTCCTAGTGAAAATCCAATTAAGCATGACAATCAGGTGTCTGCAAGACATTTCTGTTTCCTAACCAGCTTTGTTTTTTCTACAGAGTGTTCATTATAATACCAAATTTGATATGTTACCTACAAAATAATCACCATAATATATACATCTGGAGCAGTAGTAACCCTAAAGTAAACAGGTACATACAATTATTGCACCAGGTTAAACATTAATAGCATACAAATCATGCCATACTTCAAAGATATCGTGTATCATTGTAATGAATTAGCAGAAAATATGATTGGACATGAAAATACTCCTAACAACAGTCTCATATTAAATCATCAGACTTGCTTTTCTTTGATGATTTATGATTCAGGACTAATGCACTAATCAAAGGTTAAGGTTGTCACACCGGCTAGCAATTATAGGGCCAATAACAATTAGCAACTGCAATTATTGCTCCAGTAATATAGCCTCGCCACTTGATTCTTACTCTTGAAGTTAACCCATTTATGCCATTGAGCATCTATAAAAAAGGCCTTGGCAGACAGCGTAGACCCAGATGAGACGCCGCATGATGCTGCGTCTCATCAGGGTCTGCGCTGTTTGCTAAGAGGAATTTCTGTAAGAAATGTTCTAAATATAGAAATAAATATACTAGACATTCCTAATTTTGGAAATAAATTGATCCAATTTAGAAGGATGGGAGAGTCCACTAGGCATAAATGTGTTAATTAAAGCACGTCTTTCTATACAAGCGACTAATGTTTTGAGGAATGCCAGTCTTAAGATAGTTATAACTTATAATTATGTCCTTTTGATATTATGCTTTTCTGTTCATTTGAAACTTATGATGAAATTTCAAGCAATGCAGGCTTACTCTATGACAATTTTTTTAGTTGGTTGCGTTAGCGGCCAGCTTAATTTACAGAGCATATTTTGCAAATCAGTATGTGCTTAGAAGCCTTACCCCGGCGAAATGTTGTTCATGATTTCATGAACACTTCAAGCCAATCAAGAACTGTTCATGAACGGTTCTGAAAAAGTTCCTGAGCTTGGTTCATGAACTTTGGGACATGAACTGTTCTTAAGACATGTTCATGAACTGTTTATGAATTATTGTTGAACATTTCAAAGTTCATGAACAGTTCTTCATCTAACCATAAATACTTAGTGATGAACATTTCATGCACAAGTATTTCTAATGACTTTTCTGAGACAGACTTTAAGGATCCATCATGAATAATTCATGAATTCCTTTGTGCTAGATGTTTCATACATATTTTTGAAAGTAATATTGAAATGTCTAGCATACAAATCTTGTAGATTTGTGAAACCTGTGAAGTTAGTATGAATATGCATAGTACTTTCACTACTGTAAGTAAGAGTTCTTGACCTGTTCTAGAGAATTTTAAGAACATTTGTACAAGAACTGTTCAAGAACTGCCTTCAGGAACACTTCAATAACTTTTTAAGGACCTTTCCTGTTCTTGAATTATTCTTAAACTATTCTTGAACACTTTAAGAACATTTTTGAACAACATGTTTCCTTCTGATGTTCTTAAACAGGTCTACACAATGTTTTTGAACGTATGATGGACTTTTTAAGAATCCAATATGTTCTTAAAAGGATCTGTCATTGTTCTTGGAAGACTTAAAAGACAAGTTTAAGAACGTTTTAAGGACATCTTATTTCAAGAACAGTTTAAGATGATATCAAGAACTCAATGTACATTGCATTGCTGTTTTTACAAAGAAAGAATATTGTGTGCACAGGAAGTTGAAACGGAAGGCACATGGTTTATGTTATATTTGAAAATGTAAGTCTTTAATAAATTACCGGCTGAACTGATCAGCCATTGGTTCCATTCCAAGTTCTTCGGCACTGTAAGTGTTACCATTTCAGGGAAACCATTGATTAGTAAATGATTCTTGAACTGAAAATGAGACTATTCATAATCTTTTCAATACATGAATTATTCATGAACATATAGTGCAAAGTTGTATTATGAAATTTAAAGAGTATTATCAAACCACTTGTATCTCAGTTATTAGTGTTATATTTAAATTATTGTTATATGTTGCTATCAATATGTTAAGTGCTAATACAAGACTTGTTTCTTCTTACCCTGACCTGTTTGTTGAGCTTTAGTAACACTTATGATAACCTTTGCAAAATTGACAAATTCTTGTTCATGAATAGTTCATGAACACTTCATGCCACCTTAGTTCATGAACTCTTGAAGAACTATGGTTCATGAACTATTCACTTACAGTTCGTGAACAGAAAATGAGCCATTGAAAAATAGAAGGAAAATGTTCATGAACTGTTCGTGAACAGCAAAACCCTGAAGAATTTTTCAAGAATTGTGTTGTTCATGAACTGTTCAAGAACACTTCATGCCATTGATGTTCATGAATAGTTCATGAACATTTCATGCCATAATGGTTCAAGAATAGTTCATGAACACTTCATGCCACACGGGTTCAAGAATAGTTCATGAACACTTCATGCCATTAGGTTTCAAGAATATTTCATGAACACTTCATGCCATTAGTGTTTATGAACAGTTCATGAACTAAAATTTCAAGAACTTTTCACAGACGTGGCTCATTTTCTGTTCACGAACTATTCGTGAACAGTTCATGAACTCAGTTCACGAACAGTTCATGAACTGTTCACGAATTATTCGTGAACTGCAGAACAACATTTCGCAGGGGTAAGTATGGTTAGAACCACAACTCACTCTGCAAGGGACACTTACCGCTGCCTCTCTGCAGCAGACGACAAATGATTCTGCTCTAGCAGTGAGTGTATATACCCTCTAGCAGTGAGTTTATATACCAGCTTGTAAGTCGACATTGGCCAGTCTAGTGTGTATCATTGAAATCTGTAGATATTGGCTGCTTTCATGGAAAACGGGGCTTAATGCACGTCAAATAAGATTAGCCTGTGCACACTGATTAGCCTGTGCAATGCGCACAAGCTAATCAAGGACGACAACAGCAAACAACTTCAGTGCCTTCAGCGCTTTGATTTTAAAATACCACGTGTTTGCGAAATTCACTAAATAAATCATGAGCAAGCTACATCTAAAGGTCACTTAATTAAGACAATGGAATTCCATAACTCAAACTTCATTAATGTTACAGTTAATGTCAACTTTTATGGCATATAGCAGCTTGCTTTTACACTTGCAAAAGCAGTGAATGTCTGACAAGTTACACTGGAAGTGCTAGTGGTACCTCAGATAATGGCTATAAAATGAAACATGCCTGGATTTTTATTACCAAGACTGCATCTCTGGGAATGCACGGAGCAACAAGGGCACCATGCTAATGACATTGGTGGGGCCTAAATCACCACCATGGCAAACTTGTGCTGGCATTAGTCCCTTTTTAAGGGTCAGGTTACACGAACTGTGATATGTGTGACGGCCACTATGGCATGTGACAGTGCAAGATTGGGAATCAGATATCAGTCATTAATCCTGGTTTAATGCCAGTGCATCTTTCCCTTCTTTGCCTAATGAAATAATGGGAACATTTGATTCAAACATTAATGTTTTTAAGTTCCACAAAAAAAATCCTGGAAATTGCTATTAACGCCCATTAACACTCAAAATCAACAAAGATTTGGTATAGCAATAGCCAAAATTTCAACGCTATAGTAGATGTGGTCTGGTAACATAGATTAAACATGACACAAAATGCTAGTTTATTTTTGTCACCATATATTCCATATGAATTTCCGGCTACGATAAAAGAACATTTACAAGCAAAGGTTAGCCAGGCTTTGGGCAGCATGAGAAGAATGGCGTATTCATGAGAACATCATTCTTTGGTCTAAGACATAATAGTATTGTGCTTATGTATTAAATCCCCCACATCAAACCTGATCATGGTGGATTATAGAAATGTCCTTAATATCTGTCCATCATTCTATCATTTATGGTCAAATAATTGTCTCTTGTACTGCCTTAAGAAAATTTAATATTAAAGTAACTGACTTTTTCTGTCATTCATTTTTGACATTCTTTGACAAAGTTTGTTGACATTTTTTGTTACATGTTTGTTTTGCGCTCTTTAATCATATGTGTACAAAGATTTATCACGAAGTGTATCATTATCATAACTGAAATACTTTTTAATTTAACAAAAGGTTTCAGTGGATATATATTTAAGAAACCATGGACACTCAAACAGTTAACAATAACATAAACCAAATAAAACACAAGGGGTCATTACACTTTTCATTACAAATACATCACCCTAGTTAATTATATCCACCCAAGACAATAATAAATAAAAAACAAGAGGGCCATGATGACCCTGTATCGCTCCACTGCTGAAAAAAGGCTGAAACAAATATTCTCTGCATGTGCAAATACTTAAATATAGGCCCTATTTAAGCACATGTACACTTTTGTGACCCCCTGGGCTTGGTCAAATTTAACCCCAGGGGCATAATTTGAGCAAACCTTGTAGAGGACTACTATATCTCACTACATGTACATACAAAATATGGTAGCACTAGGTCCTAGAGATAAGGACAAGAATATTTTTAAAGTTTTCACAAATTTAGCAAGATATAAGCGTATATAATGTTCAATTTTGTGACCCGCGGGTCAGGGTCAAATTTGACCCAAAGGACAATTTGAACAAACTTAATAGAGGACTATAAAATGTTACTGCATACCAAATTTGGTAGCCATAGTCTGAATTGTTTTCGACAAGAAGATTCATTTTTTGTGATCCCCGGGGCAGGGTCAAATTTGACTCCAGGGGCATAATTTGAACAAATTTGAAAGATGTCACTATATACCAAATTTGGTAGTCCTATGCCATACATTTATGGACAAGAAGATTTTGAAAGTTTTCACAAAATAGGCCTTATATAAGCTTATGTTCAATTTTGTGACCCTCGGGGCAGGGCCAAACTTGACCCCAGGGGCATAATTTGAAAAAAAAAATTGTAAGAGGACTATAAGATGTCACTACAAACCAAATTTGGTAGCCCTAGGCCCAATGGTAATGGACAAGAAGATTTTTAATGTTTTCACAAAATAGACCCTATATAAGCATATGTTCAATTTTGTGACCCCAGGGGCATAATTTAAAGAAATTTGGTAGAGGACTTTTAGATGTCTCTACATACCAAATTTGATAGACCTAGGCCCAATGGTTATGGATGAGAAAATTTTGAAAGTTTTCACAAAATAGGCCTTATATAAGCACATGTTGAATTTTGTTATCCCTGGGGCAGGGTCAAATTTGACCCCAGGGGCATAATTTGAAGAAATTTGGTAGAGGACTATTAGATGTCTCTACATACCAAATTTGATAGCCCTAGGCCCAATGGTTATGGATAAGAAAATTTTGAAAGTTTTCACATAATAGGCCTTATATATAAGCATTATGTTCAATTTTGATACCCTCGGGGCAGCGTCAAATTTGACCCCAGGGGCATTATTTGAAGAAATTTGGTAGAGGACTATGAGATGTCTCTAAATACCAAATTTGATAGCCCTAGGCTCAATGGTTATGGACGGGAAGATTTTGAAAGTTTTCACAAAAGAGGCCTTATATAAGCATATGATCAATTTTGTGACCCCTGGGGCAGAGTCAAATTTGACCCCAGGGGCATAATTTGAACAAACTTGGTACAGGACTATAAGATGTCACTATATACCAAACATGGTAGCCCTAGGCCCAATGTATATGGACAAAAAGATTTTGAAAGTTTTAACAAAATGGGACTTACATAAGCAAATTTTAATTTGTGTGACCCCCAGGGCAGGGTCAAATTTGACCCCAGGGGCATAATTTGAACAAATTTGAAAGATGTTCACCCCAGGAACATTCCTGAGAAATTTCATCAGAATTGGACCAGTAGTTTAGGAGAAGAAGATGTTTTAAGGAAAAGTTAACGCACGCACGACGGACACAGGACCATGACATAAGCCCAGCTGGCCTCTGGCCAGTGGAGCTAAAAATGAAACCCAGTGTAACTGAAAATATGTTAAACATGTCTTATAAAAGTTGGCATTCAATCTTTTTTTTTTAAAGGACCATTATTGCAAATATGGCATAATGCATTTGAATCTACGTTCTCTTCGCATCAAATGATGTTGCACATGGTGGTCATGTCATATTCAGGAAACTTGTACAAATTACATGTAACTAGATTGACAATTCAAAGATGTTTACATAACTGCTGTCCTGACATCCATCATGATTCAGTGGCAACTGTTACACCATACATGCAGTCTTCAGTGGCAACTGTTACAGGATACATGCAGTTGTGTTTCCTCAAATAAATCATAAATATTTAACCCATTTATGCCAAGTGGACTCTCCCATCCTTCTAAATTGGATCAATTTATTTCCAAAATTAGGGATGTCTTAGACTAGTATATTTATTTCCATATTAAGAATATTTCGTACAGAAATTCCTTTCTGGAATGCTTCCTCTTGCATGTTAATATATATATGTTATTTATAATTGTTAGAATATATTATTCCCATTATTATTAAACAATTTAAATATAATGTCTACAATGAGGAATAAATCAATTACAATGTATTGTAATAAGGTAATAAGAGATTTATTCATCATAATATTTAAAAAAAAAAGTTTTTTTTTTGTTTTTTTTTAAGGGCAGGGGGGGCCCTAGGAAGGGCAGGGCGGAGGTTCAGGAGGGCAGAGCGGGGTTCCCTTCAATTTAGGCCTAGCTGGAGCACTGTGTATAGTTACACATTTATAATTTTAAAATGATTTGTTTACTTAAAAAATATTAAAACTTAACTTCAGCATTTGATGTTACAAAAAATTAATAAAATTTACATTTGCTTATTAAAAACCAGATTGGCACTGAGCATGAAGATGTTTTATGTCGAAATCTTTCCGGTTTAAATGGGATGCGAAAATTGTTATATGCAACCAGCATTAAAACAGAACAGCCTGAGAGAAACTCGCAGGCTGTTCAGGTTTTATTTTGTTTTCTGCACATAAGTATCTTAACGTTGGAAATCAGGCCTTTACAACATGAATCTATTTAGAAAGGTCTTTAATTGACTTTGATTTTCTAAGCGACAACAAAGACATCAAAAATGGGTATTTCAGGGGTTAAGGGTTAAATGGCGTCATCAATCATCAACATAGGAGGAATGATAGCTTGCATGTTTTCTTGTACCATCCACATCCCAATGATAGGACTATCAACTTCTTTTAGGGATACCCTCCACTATCATGGAGAGTTACTGATAACAGCAGTCCCAGGAGCCGTTGGTAAGAAAATTTGGTAGATGTTCGCAGATAATTTTGCACTACATGGTACCTATTTGTAATCTTCTCAGTTATTTTTGAGCCACCCTATGTAAAATATTTCTGTAGTTTATCTAACCCAGAAATTTACCCGATAATTGTTGCAAATGATGGGTAAAGATTTCAGCATCATCCAAGACTTGATAAGAATTTTTTTTAATATATATACTGGTAAAAACACTTTTTCCCACAAGTTTATTCTACTTCTGGCCGTAACTCTCCTGCCCCCAATTTATTTTACAAAAATCTTTTTATTTCCTGTTTATTTTCCTAACTTAAGGCCTTTGACCTTCAATAACTCAACACCCCAAGATGTAATACATACATTAAACTTATGAGTGTATTTAATTATGAGACTATGCTGTCCATCAATCTTTAATATGCAGCCCTGCTGGTCATTACATCAATGCAGCTGGTGACCACATCAATAAGTAATTATCGCTCAATTATGAAGGCTGATTTCATCTGTCCCCCATGGACACATTGACAGTAACTGTCTGGGGGCAAGAGACTGGTGTTGCATCATTATTTGGTTGTCCAGGATTTCAGGAGAGATGAATTTAAATATGCATTCAATATGCAGCCTTCACGCAATATGACTGTATAGACCAAGGACTCTAGATGAGACGGATATGAAACGGGACCGTATCGGCTATTGTACCTTTTTTTTTTGTATCCTATACAGAATTCTATTCTCCTAAGCAAGATGTAATTTTTAAAACTGAACTCTAAATTTAAACGCTACAAATCGGTATAAAGTACGAACATGTCAACCGTAAATCTAGACTCTAAAACGGTATGAAATTTGCAAAAGTTAAAGTTATAACTTGCCGGACTGCCCAAATTAGAAGAAAACCTTCATATATATTTATATATCTGAAAACTATGCAATGTAGGCTTTCTAATGATATACAATTTGTCAAAATCGGCAGAGAAATAAAAGTAAAATTAGAAAAAAGACGTGAGTGGGTACATCAAAATGTACAACCTCAGCGCTTCGATGTACGCTAATCGATAGCTACTGGTTACGTAACAAAGTATCAACAAGGTTAAACGCACATGGGTAAAACATAAAATGTGTATTTCTCGTGTTTAACTCGCTATACATCCAATAATAACAACAGAAATATACTAAAAGTTATATTTTTTGAAAGAGGAATTAATAAGCGAAAAGATAACGTATAAACCAATAAAATCGGATGATTAGTTTTTGCATAAATTTGAATTGACTACAGTAAGGGTCAAATACTCGTTTCAACTCCTGTCAATATACGCTCCGTGTATAGACAGACGATCCAGGGCTTCTCCCCCCACCCCCCTCCTTTTAAAGCGGCCTTTGGTTCATCAATGTGTGAAAAAATGAGTCACAAACTTTTCAAAATTTTGAAAAAATGAGTTGCAAGCTTTTTTAAATGGTGAAAATTTGAGTTACTAAAC
This sequence comes from Dreissena polymorpha, assembly GCF_020536995.1. Taxonomy (NCBI): domain Eukaryota; kingdom Metazoa; phylum Mollusca; class Bivalvia; order Myida; family Dreissenidae; genus Dreissena; species Dreissena polymorpha. The sequence goes on from NC_068363.1 coordinate 62,162,402, forward strand.
TCTAACAATTGTGTACACAGCGAGTCACAAACTACTAAAAAAATGTGGAAAATGGGCATGCTTTAAGAAAGAAAAAAATAACTCAGACCCGCAGACAGATTAATAACACCACATTTTTGTTCTTTAAAGATTACTAGGCTTATGAACTAAGATTGTGTACACATTCAATAAAATATGGGGCCCAATGTGTGACACATTAATTCCAAAAGACTTGGAGATTTAAACTAGGCATACAAGCCGAGATATATAAACTAACAACCGCTGCTAAACAAATATGCACTTCCTTCTTTACATTTCAGTTTAAACAAGCCTCAGTTAATCTGTTTGCATCCCCAGACTATGTAAACACAAGTTCAACACCTGTGAAACACACATGATAGACAGTAATCATTTCTAGGCATTAATTGCTAGTTTTTTACCAACAGTAAAATATTTAAAACAAAGGGAAGTCAGTGAAATGTATTAAATTATTTTAATTTACCAATACTGCCTACAGCAAAGAGTGACTTTGTAAACAGGGCATGTAGATGATGTTGTACTTTTAAGGATTGAAAAACAGTGTAGGCAGTATGGTATGGTTCAAGTTGCAAAGGTCAGAAAAAAGCATTTCATGCAAAAGTTTATTCCCCAGGTGTCTGGTTGTTAAGGCCTTATAAGCATGATCAGGTGTCACTAACAATCCATCTCATAGTTCAACCATAAAGAATTATCATTAAAAACAACATTCGGTGTTTGCATGTATATTAAAATTCATACAGAACAAACAGTTGAAATCTTTCAAACAAAAGCTAGTATTGTTCAATGCACTCAATTCTTTGCTGAAAAATAGCTTGCTACAAAAATGGTACTTTTAAAATAAATCTTTTTCAGTATGGATTAAGGCTAAGTTTTGTAGTGTACATTTACATTATTATGTAGAAAAGCTTATGATTTATGTTATCAGACAAGCAAAGAATCCACCATTGGTTATAAGATACTTAACTATTTATAGGGTTTCCATTTATCTAAATCTCTGTTGTATTAGCAGATATCAAATTCGTGGCATGTACAAGTAGGCCATAGATTATCACCATCATCGTACCTTAATATTGATTTAACTTACACAATGAAAATGTCAACTGTTAAATTCATTTTTTACAGATTTTTTTCCCAATATTTTGCATCATTTAATTTTTTGCAAGTCTGCAATATGATGACTTAAATTATACTCAACAATGACCTTTCAATTTCACAAATGTTTAATTAAATACAAATTGAAGGAATACATTTAGAATGATTGAACAGTGTCAGTGTAAACTGTATTATATAAGTCAGAACCATGACAACTATTATTTTCATTGGCAATACCAGTATCTTTAAATTTAATTGGGAGTCCAGTTAAGTTTTACGTTTATTTTCATTTAATATCATCATCAGTAAAATAAAATTGCACATTAAAATTGTACGTATAAAATGAACGATACGCCTATACTGTATCGACTACATAATAAACCATCCACTGGGGCGTATCGAATATACGATTAGTGCAATAGTAAACTATCGTTTTGGCGTCGATTTAAATTATGCACAATAAAAAAAAATAACTTACATGTCTTCGTTGCATCACTGCATGATATTCCAAAAAACAACACTAAAATCCACAAAATACTCGCGGTTTGTAATTCCCAGTCATGGTCTTTCGCCATGATTTCTTTACTACTCAACTGTGTACATTGCCTGCGTATCGCAATGAGAGCGCCCTCTATAAACATTAACAAGTGCCCGATAAATTGACAAAGCACGTGGGGAGTATTGGCGATTGCCGTACAGTCCAATAGTTTTGCGCGGCTCAAATACGCCTTTATTTTGTGTTGAGAAAATGTTATTATAATACACGTCTGTGAAAATAATAATGATACAATTTGCACGACAGTTGGTTTACGCGTGGTTATGATATTATTGCTTAAAATGTCACTTTTAAATGATCATAAATAAAAACGTTCTGAATAGTGTTTGTTCAATTAATATATTTCTTAGTTTTTTAAGACCCAGAAAAAACTAAAAGTATGGGGGGGGGGGTCCGTCATATCTGAAGTATTTGTCGTCGAAATGATGTACATATATTTAGATTAAATTAATAATGATTTATCCGTCATTTATGGATCATAGCCCCCCGCAAATCACATGTTCTTTTACCACCTCATAAATAAATCAAAGTACTGACAATACTGGTGTGACGATGCTTTTGAAGAGGATTGATCTAAAAGCATCTATTTAAGTTTATCTACATCACCACAATTGTGCATGTGGGTACGAAAATTTTGGGTAGGAAAAAAATGGGTACGAAAATTTTGGGTACAAAAATAATGCCAAAAAAAAATTGAGTACCAAAATAGATTTGGTTAAGAAAAAAATTGGGTACGAAAAAAATGGGTACGAACAAAAATTTGGGTACGAGCAAAAATTTGGTTACGAACAAAATTGGTAACCAAAAATGTAGGGTACCAAATAAATTGGGGTACGGGTAGTAGTACCCATGGGGAACTTGATCCTCGAGCCGGACGGCTTCCTCACTGCTACGCCCGCTGTCTTCTCCAAGATGCAGCGGTCTTGTCAACCGCTGTTTAACGTCGAGAGCTCGCTACAAGGACCTGCCAGAGGTCCCGTCTGAAGAGGGACGGGAACAGTGGGACAGCGGGTTTACCAGTATGGAGGCCATACGGAGCGGACCTGGGGCTGGGCCTTCGCTTGCCTATCGTTGTAGTCCCAAGAACATCGAAGGGGTGGCCTTATAGAGGGACCCCGGGGCGGCGATACTCAGTACGCTCAACGCACTGGGGAATCCGTCTCGGGGATGAAGACGACTGCCGGTGACGACGAGAGTGGCCATAAAGGCCGAGCTGTGCGCCGCAGTCCCTTGGCGGAGCTGCGTTTAAACATGAATTTGTCTTGAAATTGTCTACCAGTTCACATTAAGGTCTCATTGGCCATAAAGAACAAATTTTTAAAAGGTACGAGTTGACCAATCTGAAAAATGACTAAAGTACAAGTTGACCAAATCGGGTACGAGTTGACTAGGGTACGAGTTGACTTAGGTACGAGTTGACTGGAAACCGGATGTAAGTTCGACGCACGTGCGCAAGGTACCCTTACGCCGGGTATTTGACGCACGACTTGACGTCATCTTACATAACACGCAAGTTTTCTAAAAAAATATCGACCAAGCTCGACTGTTTAATTTCGCTCTATGTAACTGCTGTTTCCCTGTCAAAAATTGAATACAATTCAGTAAATAGGAAATCGGCATTTCTTGTAACAAACGTGTAAGTTCTTTGTTAAAAATCGCATCTAGAATGAATGCCACCTTCAATTAGTTATTGGGTTTAAAATATCTCATTAAGTTATGTATATTATTCGATTAAGTTTTTAAATAATAAACTCCATGAACAATTTCAGTGGTGCAAAGGAATTAAAAAAAGAAGTACCGGTATATTTAATAATTGTCTCACGAATCGTCTCATCGTTTGAAGAAAATATTAGTAGTTTGTAGCCTTGATCTTTTCGCCGGTAACGGTCTTAGTTTTATTAAATATCTTTAGGCCATTTAACAACCCAACCGGATGTTGACAAAAATCAATACCGATTTGGTATTTTTGATATGGCAGAAGATGAAAATGCTCCGCTTCTGTCAGAGGGTGGCGACCATGCACGGAACAGAAAAAGGCCAAATATATTTCCAACAGAACCGGTTCGATCAAATGCTGTTTGCGCGGATGATCGAATATTTGTCAACGCCACAGTTTCGACTCCCAGTGCTGTGGAACCAGATGTGATTGTTGCAATTTTTGTAGTTGCATTCGACACAAGATCTGGTAGGTTCGTACACTGAATGGGATTGGATTGTGTAATAAGCTGTAAAGGGTAAAGGACTGGGATACAAAAAAGCTCGTTCAAATAACTCCGATCAGTTGGACATTTTAGTGCAATCAAAGAATCTTGTTTTTAACAAAACACAAACCAACAGTTAATTTACGAACTATAATCTATCTATATATACTGTCTTACTCCCCTTTCGGGTATTATCGACAGATAATGACTATTGTGTAATTGTTTTTCCTATTTCTCATTTCCACCTTGAACTAAATAACATCTGACCACATTGACTGTGCATTCCCAACTGGCATTCCAGTGTTTCCGTTAATGTATGTCCGGGCGTAAATTACACCCAAAAACATCTGATATTACAGTGTACCATCTTCTAATACACAGGACTTACTAATCACAACTGTAAATCTGGTCATTCACTCCTCAACTCTGTGTGTAATCACCATAAAGCCAAATGAGGTAATAGATGATCCACTGATAAGAGATATCAGAGTATCGAATGATTAAGTCACATTACACAGCCATGTATGCTGACACAGATGCACCACGAGAAATCCTCAGGTAACTTTTCAGTCGCCAATCTGTGCAGTTCAGAGTTCCAATTTGTAACAAGAATGTGATTGAGGGCAGAGTTAACTGGCAACCATTATTTTTGATTAAAGTCAGTCATGAAGAAAGCGTTTATCGCAGATGACTAATAAGGAACCTTTTTTTTGTTAAAAGTTTGGGGTGCAAAATTCTGCTTCATGCTCAGGGCTCGCACAAGAGGGCGACATGAGCGGCTTTGTCGCTTTCTTACGCAAAATGTCGCCTAAAATTTAAGAAACCGGAATTTGTTTACATCCAGTTTTCTCGACGTCAAGGTCTGATTCAATTTTTCAATACACAATCACAATGTCGCACCCCGGAGCGTGTCACAATTGAGCGACAGGTAATTTAAACCCCGCCCCCGATTCTCCCAACTGCCGAACTTATCCAATCATCGATCGATATTCATCAAGTCACATTGTAGCTTGCCAATCAACATTGAGTTCGCTCACACATAATATTGGGTAATTCATGCGCAGTCGCTGTATAAAGTTAGTTGGAAATACACAGTTGATATTGTCGTCTTCCAACTCGGCCGATGGCAAGCGTCGTATTTAAAGATAAACAAATAAAAAGGAGCGTAACAATAAATAAATTATTTCTAAGCTGATCACTTTACACCTTTCTACCGACTAGTATCGATCTGAATTAACAAAAGGATGATAATTAAATAATTAGATCTATGTCGATGATGTTACACCTTTCTGCCGATTATCGTTTGAAAAAAGGTGAAAATTAAATTAAGTTGTTTTTTAGCGACAAACTATGCTATTGTAAAGCAATATGTCAATTAAATTGTATATTAATTACGTATTTGCTGGGCTACTGGTTTTCATTTTATGCCGTCAAACGATATGCACATTTTATTTCATTTACAAAACGCGTACAATTTTTCGGACGGTGGTTTTCGGATAAGATATTTTTATGTCGATTATAATTTATTTTAGAAGTTAACATGGGGTGATATGGACGGTGTGGTTTATAATATTTTGAATTGTATTCATCAGATATTGAAATTGGAAAGACTATAAAAATAACAAATAATAGTTAACAAACCATATGTTAAATGTCATATTTCAAACATAATATTTATCTGGTCTGAGCGTATGTTGGCTACTGCTTCATATACATATTATCTTCGAATTTCTTTAGTCTTTATAATATCATATATATATCGATCTGAATTAACAAAAGGATGATAATTAAATAATTAGATCTATGTCGATGATGTTACACCTTTCTGCTGATTATCGTTTGAAAAAAAGGTGAAAATTAAATTAAGTTGTTTTTTAGCGACAAACTATGCTATTGTAAAGCAATATGTCAATTAAATTGTATATTAATTACATATTTGCTGGGCTACTGGTTTTCATTTTATGCCGTCAAACGAAATGCACATTTTATTTCATTTACAAAACGCGTCCAATTTTTCGGACGGTGGTTTTCGGATGCGATATTTTTATGTCGATTATAATTTATTTTAGAAGTTAACATGGGGTGATATGGACGGTGTGGTTTATAATATTTTGAATTGTATTCATCAGATATTGAAATTGGAAAGACTATAAAAATAACAAATAATAGTTAACAAAGCATATGTTAAATGTCATATTTCAAACATAATATTTATCTGGTCTGAGCGTATGTTGGCTACTGCTTCATATACATATTATCTTCGAATTTCTTTAGTCTTTATAATATCATATATATATACATCAAAATGGATTGAATATAGAGCTAGTAAACTTATAGTTATTAGTTATGTGTACTACAGTGGTATGCTGCAATAATGTGATACACATGTATATATGTGTGTTGTAACGCCCTACACACAAACCCTTGTGTCCGAGTCTCTCCACTTCTTAAGTCTCCTCACTTCTCCCTAAATCGGTGTCCAGGGAGAAGTAACTTCTCCCTAAAATTTGAGCCCAGCATGAGCCCTGATGCTCATCAGCCCAAAAGGGTAACTTAAGGATATTCTTCAATCTGCATTTATCCAGGAGAGAATTACCTGTATGCCATATTTAAGGGCTTTTGGAAAGTAATCCATTATTCAAAACATCATGACTGACCTCAAGATAATACTGGTCTTCTATTACAGGTAGATTTTTTTGATAAGCAAGATTAGAGTAAGCTACAATAACGGCCTTCTAGTATTGTAGATTATGGGTGATGGCATTCCCATTTCAGGTAACATGGTGGAGTGGTGCATGCCAGACGATGCAGACTTGGACGGTGTTGAGTTCAAAGCCATGGTGAGCGGATCTCACACACAGATAAAGGACTTTGTGTGAGTTGAAAATAGCTATGGGCAATCATTTTAAAACCAGAAAAGCCTGCAAGTAACAGTTTGCTGCTCATCAGTATCTTAGGGTTGGAAATATAGGCCTTTAAAGCTTGAATGTTTTAAGAAAGGTCTTAAATTCATTTTGCTTTATTAGGGCCAGCAAAACTGTCAAATTGTGTATATGAGCAGGAAAGGGTTAATTATAAGAATCTGGATTAATGCTCAACACATTCTTAGTGTTGGTAAAATGTGCAAATATATATATCAATGTTACTTGGTGTTCGGCAGTGGGTGGTAGATTGTTTTTTGAATGATTTTAATTCTGAAAATTGTGTTACATATAGGTCAATCGAATCAACTGTGACAGTTATTAATACACAGTAAATATGAAAGTTTTTTTGTAAAACTGTTGGAAATGCCATGATTTCTTTTTCAGCTATAATGAAAGCAAACTTTGCATCAGATGTAAACATGGTAAAATTGTAATAGTAATATCAGAAAGAAACCAACATAAATAATGTTACTACAAGTATTTAAAGCAGTATGTTATAAACATTTTAACCTGAGTAGGTACTTCAAGAAAGACAACCTGTACGGGCTGGCATGCTTTGAGAACATGCCGGTGGAAAGTGAGATAGAACGCGGGGCTCGGATGAAGTCTGTAGGAATCCTGGCCACTTCATACACACTGCTGTACCGGCATCTGCAGTTCCTAGAGACACAAGTCAGGTAGCACCAGGGTTAGGAACTAACATTTTGACCTCAGTTGCACACCTTTTGTTCTGTTTTATAATTTGTTCGTAGATGGTGTATAATTTTTTCAGGATTTTTTTTTCAGCACATTCTACGGGTCAGGGGTTTGTGGGCTCCTACAAATACCATCTTTCTAGCAGCTGTTAGGGTTGTATTGAACTATTATTATTTTGTTTTTAGACTATTAATGAGAAGCTGACAATGATTATTTTCCAGTTTGTGAGTAGGAATTAAGGACAATAAAAATTATGCAAACATTATTTTAATTGTTACAATAATTACTAGAAATGGCGCGGCAGAGGCCGGCACGTATCCCCACGCTGCATGTTTGACCCAGGGGTGCCCCAGGGTTGGTAATTGGGCCATGCATAGTTGAGATTGACCGTATTGTCATAAGAGAAGTTCAGTATCAATTAGAAGTGATGTTCAGTATCAATTGGAAGTGAATCAGTGTAGAAATTAAGAAATTATAGTAAAAGGCAATTTTGGGTGGGTGTGGCCTATGTGGGCGGGGCGCCCCAGGGTTGGTAATGGGGCCATGCATAGTTGAGATTGACTGTATTGTCATAAGAGAAGTTCAGTATCAATAAGAAGTGAATCGGTGTACAAATGAAGAAATTATAGTAAAATGCAATTTTGGGTGGGTGTGGTCTATGTGGGTGAGGCGCCCCAGGGTTGGTAATGGGGCCATGCATAGTTGAGATTGACCGTATTGTCATAAGAGAGGTTCAGTATCAACTTGAAGTAAATCGGTGTTGAAATGAAGAAGCTAATGTAAAATAACCTAAAAAATGAGTGAAAATCTCTGACCCGGCCCCACCCCAACCCCCGTTACTTTTGACCCAGGGATCAGATCAAAATTCCAAAAAGTGCAGGGTCGCACATATGCTTATAGCTCCCATGTGTGTAAGTTTCAAGGTTCTTGTGCTTATAGTGTAGGAGGAGATTGTGGCCAGGACAGACGGACGGACAGACAGCGGAGATAACCACAATATCCCCAGGCTTTTCAAAAAGCGTGGGGATAACTACAATTTACCTGTACACTTTTACAAATTGTATTATTAGTGATATACATTCATTGTGGCATTAATTTTATTTGAATGACATTTTTGTTTAAATTTATAAGGGCTCAATATTAACTGAAGAAATGTGTATGTTTCTTATACAAATATGTTATTTTATAAAGTTAGGAGTTCCAATAAGTAATGCATAAGATTAAACAACAAGTGCCATGTTATTAGTGGCTGTATACCTTAGATATTTTTAACTGCGCTGCTTAATTTAGAAATAATTTGTTGTGAAGTTGAGCACTTGCATTTTACTTAACTTTTTATTGGAATTTCTGGAACTTCTGTCACAACATTAGGCTCACACCTTAGGTGCAGGATAAATCACACTTTTTTTCCCCATTTGTGTGAAGAAAAGAAGTGGCAGTTCATGGTATAAAAAATAATTTAAAAAAAACTTTTGGGCAAAGTTTTGGTTATCACTGCATATTTTCGCATGTGGTTGTTCAACTTTGATCACTCTTGAATTGAAAATCAATCATTAACCAAAACCAATAAATATCCTCTACCTTTATATATTCCAGACATCAATTGGAAATACCTGGCAAATACACCCAGTTGCAAGCATTCTATGAGGATAAAACCTCAGCATTCAACAATCTTCCAACATCCAAGACAGTAACACCCAACACACCTTCCAAAAACCTGCTTCCAGAACTGAAGGTATCTCTCACAAGAGTATTATTGTTTTGAGATTTGGATAATGATAACAATTAATTAAATAACTTTCTTTTTAGCTCACCTAAGCGCATGGTGCTCATGGTGAGCCTTTGTGATCGCCTTCTGTCTGTAATTTGTTATGCATCATGCGTCATTAATATCTACCATTTGAAAACTTAAGAGGCCACATTTATTGCCAATTCTGAACTTGAATCTCACCAGACTTTGACACTGGGTTTTGTGGGGTAAAAAACTTGGTCACATGGTCAAATGAGAGACAATTTCTGTGAACACTCTACAGGTGACACTTGTTTTCCAGTTGTCATAAAATTTGATCAGATTATTAGCCAACAAGATCTTGGTTAAATGTAAAAGTTTGTCAACACTCAAGAGACCAAATATATTGCCCAATATTAATGAAACTAGGTCTGAACATTCGTCCCAATAATATCTCAGCCACAATAGGTCAAAACCTAGGTCACAAATGTTAGTTAAGTCACATTTGTGAGATACGGTTTCTGTCTATTGAAAAATGAAGCTGAGCAGTTATCTTAAGGTGGCTATAGTAAAACCATTTCAACATGTTTAAAATCTTATTTTTTTACCACTCATAAAACTTGCTCAGAACATTAATTGTGTTGCTATGATATCTGGGCTGAGTTTGAAAATGATTGTGGTTTGTTCAAAACCATGGCTGCCGCATGTTGGGGCCTAATTTGTTATATATTTTTTATGACCCCGAAGGAGGGCATATAGTGATTGCACTGTCAGTCTGTCTGTCTGTCTGTCACTTAGCGTTTAGGTTTCGAAAAATGCTCATAACTTCTATGTCGCTTCAGATGTAACCTTCATACTTGGTATGCATGTGTATATGCATGTATTGAGATTGCCAAACTATGCTAATACATGCATATACATGATGAATAAATTGACAATTTATATCGCGCACCGGATATATCACGGTCGCGATCTTTGGATCCCTTCAACCGCGATATATTGGAGTTGCAGTGTATAGACAAGGCCTTTCCATAGGCACACAAATTTATACCCGTTTGCGATTAATCTTGAACTTAGGGTCTGCGTTTTAGGTTTTGAAATCTGCCTTTAGGTTTCGAAAAATGCTCTTAACTTCTGTCAAAGCGTTTTTTGGGGGCATATGTCATCCTTTGGAGACAGCTCTTGTTTTATTAAGAACCTTAATTACAACCTCAAAACAGTTAAGTTTCTTAAGTCTTTGAGACTCTAGTTGGTTATTTTATGGTTTTATAATTTCTGTTGCTAAACATTCCAAGTTGAAGCCATGGATTAATTGGGTTAATGGCCAAGTCAAACATGTCAGCTGCATCAACATCAATTTAGTGGTTTTTAGCTCACATGAGCACAACTTGCTCCATGTTAAGCTTTTGTGATCACCTTTTGTGCATTTTTAGCTCGGCGTTTTTGGAGAACCCGAGGTATTGTCATAGCCAGCTCGTCGTCCGCCGTCTGCGTCATGCTTAAACCTTAACATTGGCTCTAAAATCAAAGTGCTTCCACCTACAACTTTGAAACTTCATACCTAGATGCACCTTGATGAGTTCTACATGCCACACCCATTTTGGGGTCACTAGGTCAAAGGTTAAGGTTACTGTGACCTCTAAAAAAAATAATTCTGACAAGCTTTCATTTATTCAAAACTACACCCGTAGCTGAGTGTGGCACCCGTTATGCGGTGCTCTTGTCAACATTTGCCTCGTTAACATTCTAGATTTTATTAAAAGTTAAATTGAATAAAAATATCTTCAAGTACATTTAAAAAATCTCTCATATATAAATGATCGTTTTTTGCAATATGTACCAATGCAAGTGTGTGATTTTGTTGGAGAAGTATTGTCTTTATTTAAATAAAGACAGGATGATCTAGAACTACACTTAAATCACCTTCAGTTAGTTGAGTTTTCCCATAGTAGCCTAACCATGATGATTTCCCTGTTGTTTCTCCTAGATTACCCACCCTGCCGGCTGTTTCACGCAGTTTGCTCGTTTTTTTGGAGAGCAGATTTTCCTGCTGTGGAAGTACGCCCTGCTTGAGAAGCGAATACTCTTCTTCTCTCCACCTCCCATAGGTGTCGTCTGCTACAGAGGTATGTCACAGAATACTGTTTTCTCTTCATCTCCCATAGGTGTTGTCTGCTACAGAGGTAAGGGAATAATCTTCTTCTCCCACCTCCCATAGGTGTTGTCTGCTACAGAGGTAAGGGAATAATCTTCTTCTCCGCACCTCCCATAGGTGTTGTCTGCTACAGAGGTGAGTGAACACTCTTCTTCTCCCCACCTCTCATAGGTGTTGTCTCCCACAGAGGTAAGCAAATCCTCTTCTTCTCCCACCTCCCATAGGTGTTGTCTGCTACAGAGGTAAGTGAATACTCTTCTTCTCCCACCTCCCATAGGTGTTGTCTGCTACAGAGGTAAGTGAATACTCTTCTTCTCCCACCTCCCATAGGTGTTGTCTGCTATAGAGGTAAGTGAATTATCTTCTTCTCCCACCTCCCATAGGTGTTGTCTGTTACAGAGGTAAGTGAATACTCTTCTTCTCCCACCTCCCATAGGTGTTGTCTGCTACAGAGGTAAGTGAATACTCTTCTTCTCCCACCTCCCATAGGTGTTGTCTGCTACAGAGGTAAGTGAATCCTCTTCTTCTCCCACCTCCCATAGGTGTTGTCTGCTGCAGAGGTAAGTGAATACTCTTCTTCTCCCACCTCCCATAGGTGTTGTCTGTTACAGAGGTAAGTGAATACTCTTCTTCTCCCACCTCCCATAGGTGTTGTCTGCTGCAGAGGTAAGTGAATACTCTTCTTCTCCCACCTCCCATAGGTGTTGTCTGCTGCAGAGGTAAGTGAATACTCTTCTTCTCCCACCTCCCATAGGTGTTGTCTGCTGCAGAGGTAAGTGAATACTCTTCTTCTCCCACCTCCCATAGGTGTTGTCTGCTACAGAGGTAAGTGAATACTCTTCTTCTCCCACCTCCCATAGGTGTTGTCTGTTACAGAGGTAAGTGAATACTCTTCTTCTCCCACCTCCCATAGGTGTTGTCTGTTACAGAGGTAAGTGAATACTCTTCTTCTCCCACCTCCCATAGGTGTTGTCTGTTACAGAGGTAAGTGAATACTCTTCTTCTCCCACCTCCCATAGGTGTTGTCTGTTACAGAGGTAAGTGAATACTCTTCTTCTCCCACCTCCCATAGGTGTTGTCTGCTGCAGAGGTAAGTGAATACTCTTCTTCTCCCACCTCCCATAGGTGTTGTCTGTTACAGAGGTAAGTGAATACTCTTCTTCTCCCACCTCCCATAGGTGTTGTCTGCTGCAGAGGTAAGTGAATACTCTTCTTCTCCCACCTCCCATAGGTGTTGTCTGCTATAGAGGTAAGTGAATACTCTTCTTCTCCCACCTCCCATAGGTGTTGTCTGCTACAGAGGTAAGTGAATACTCTTCTTCTCCCACCTCCCATAGGTGTTGTCTGTTACAGAGGTAAGTGAATACTCTTCTTCTCCCACCTCCCATAGGTGTTGTCTGCTGCAGAGGTAAGTGAATACTCTTCTTCTCCCACCTCCCATAGGTGTTGTCTGCTATAGAGGTAAGTGAATTATCTTCTTCTCCCACCTCCCATAGGTGTTGTCTGCTGCAGAGGTAGGGTGCATTTTTTTTTCAATTTCTTAGTACGGGTTTTTATTTTCCAATAAACAGTTATGAAGTTCTCTTGTGTATGCCTGCATGGTTTTAGAGCTTCACACAGAATCAGTCATATATGTGTTAAAAATCGGGTTTTCTGTCATACTCATCTTTCACTTTGGTATTTGTCCACTAAAAAAAATTAACCAAAATTCTGGAATTTAAATGTAAGTGTTTTCCGTTAAATTGTGTAAGAAATGTATTCATTAATTTATCTTTTACTGGTAAACGTGCTGGAAATTATAGCATTGCTTCTAAATTCAAGCATTTTTAAAGTATATAGTATTTATAATGTGTCAGTTGCTTACTTATTGCTGGTGTAAGTCTGGAAAACGTTGCCATTTACAGATTTAATGGCATACTGAGGGTGGATCATTAAGAATATTAAATGAGTCGCGTTCTAAGAAAACTGGGCTTAATGCATGTGCGTAAAGTGTTGTCCCAGATTAGCCTGTGCAGTCCGCACAGGCTAACCGGGGACAACACTTTCCGTCTAAACAAGATTTTCGGTTAGGAGGGACTTCATTGAAACTAAAAATACCATAAAAGTGGAAAGTGTCGTCCCTGATTAGCCTGAGTGGACTGCACAGACTAATCAGGGATGCCACTTTACGCACATGCATTAAGCCCTGATTTTTCAAAACACGACTCAAATAGTTTCTTGTTGAACACTCAAGGCACAAAGTTTCTTTAAAGTCCTAGCTTTGATTGTTTCAGTGTATTGCGCTTGCTGTCTCACAAACCATGATATCAGGGGTCTTGGGCGGAAGGTGAAGCCTCATTTCTATGTGAATGTTGCCGATATAGAAACATTGGAAACGGAAGTTACATATCTAGCATGTGAGTATTAATTTCCATTTAAATTTTCATAAATCAAGCAATAACTGTTTATATCTTGAACAAGTCTTCCATTTGAAATAATTATATTACTATAGATCTGTATATTTTTAGCTTACTGGAATTCAAAGTGGTCATTGTGAGCTTTTGTGATCACCATTTGGCTATAGTTTGTCCTTTATCGCATTCATGCAGTCTTGTTTGAGCTACCATGTCTGCTTATGAGAACATGAAACCTTCCATTACTTTTTATCATACCACCGCATTGATATCTGCCTGATATAACATTGCCTGATATATTGTTTTATATCATGGTCAACAGGAAGTTCTTATATCAGTCAATGTTTGGAGTTACGTGGGATTTGCAATAAAGTCAACAATTTTTATCAACATTAATCAGGTTCAACAAAACAAACAACATGATACCAAGAACGCATATATTTTATTCTAGTTTCAAGTCATAAATCACAAAAACATTTATTTTTTAAAAAATAACCACAGCCCGCACTACAAAGTTAAATGACGTCATCAATGGGACAATAAGTCTTAAATATTGATCTAGTCATTGCACTCACAAGTGTTGCACAGAAAGTCAAGGCAAATGATAACTGTATGCTAATCCTCAACGTTTTAACAAACGATTTAACACGCTAATGTCAATATTGACACCATCATCAAAATGTCAATTTCAATACACATCTCCAAAATGGCGTCTCCAAACTATTCGGTGAAGTGTGTTCTTCGAAGCTGCAGTCCATTCCTGATCTCCAATTCAAGAGGTTTATAATTAAAGCGGGTGTACTCTTCTCATTCGTAGTGCAAACAACTTTTTTTCTCTATAGGATGTTTCAAATAAGCGATTATTCATGTCGTCTTTTCGAACGCCATTGCTACATTTATGTCAACGTGTAAAAGCCGGATCAGCAAAATCAGCAGGGATCCGTACATTTTAAATATAAAAAATGGATTGTTTTGCAGATTTTTAAAAACATGTGGTATGATAAACAGAAAAACAGGTTACTGTCCCATCGTTTCGTAATATATCAGGCTTGGCAAGCCTCGTCGTTATATTATTCTAAGCCTTGCCTGATATATAACAAAAGGATGGGACAGTAACCTGTTATTCTCTTTATATCGGACTGCCTAGCTCCTGACCAGACTACAAAGATGAGCAGGCTGGTCTGGATCTAATGTGGCTGCATATGGCATCAAATGCATTTATGCATAACACCACTTAATAGTTATACATTTCCCTGTGTATATGCAGGCACTACAGAGAAGATATTTGAGAGCAAGACGAGTCTGTATGATGTATACGTTGACAACCAGGTGGTACGCACGCACAACCCCATCCTAAAGGAGCTCCTCAAGTGTAGCTCCGCTGACAGGGACAAGTTCCAGAAACTCAACAATCTTCGGTACAGAGCTACAGTGTTTATACACTTTTTTGTGACGTCAGGAACTGAAAAGGCAATACACTGCAAATCCATTATATCCTGATCTGTGATGTCCAATATATCGCGTATTGGCTTTTGACCCTATTTTTATGCCCCCTTTCGAAGAAAAGGGGGTATATAGTTTTCGCACTGTCTGTCTGTCAGTCTGTCACACTTTTCGTGTCTGATCTCTAATTCAAATAGTTCTCATCCGATCTTTACGAAACTTGGTCAGAAGTTGTATCTAGACAATATATCTAGGTCAAGTTCAAATATGGGTCATGCCGGGTCAAAAACTAGGTCACTGGGTCGAAAAAACAAATTCAAGGGAAGTAATAAGTTTTAAATGGACATAATAAGCTGACCTGCCAAATTATATATTTTTGTTAAAAAAATCAAAGCGGCGCAGTAGACGGCATTGTGTTTCTGACAAACACATCATGGTAAAAGGTCAAGGTCATCCTTCAAGGTCTTAGGTCAAAAATACAAATCCAAGGGAGGTAATAAGCTTTAAAGGGAGATAATTATTCAATATTGAACATAGCAACTTGATATTTGGCATGCATGTGTATCTCATGAAGCTGAACATTTTGAGTGGTGAATCTACAGTGACAGTAGTGGCTTTTAATTATTTGCTACTAAAAATAGAGATTTGTTGGAGACAATTATTTTCAAGGGGCGTAATTTATATAATTATAAATCTCAGATGATATATTTCCTTACCAAGAATTTAAGTTCTTTTCACAGTTACTGAACAGATTTTTTTATTTTGATTATTTATAACTCAAATGATTGATTTGTCAATTTTTTTTTTAAATGATATAATTATCATTTCTTTCCTGTACTAATTTGTGAATGGTAGGGTTCATTACATATCCTTGTGGACTTATGTCCATAGATACATGATGAACTCTGGCTATGATCTCTTTGATAAACCACAGGCCTTGGTTGTCAGTGATGTCTGAAAAAATCCAAGGGAAGTTATAAGCTCTAAAGGGAGATGATTACTATACCTGCCAAATGATAAATAGAAATTTTCAGTAGTGGGCATTGTGTTTCTGACGAACACATCTCTTGTTTCACCCAATTTCATTTTCTGTGTAATCTGACATTCATACATCCAGGTTGGTCCAGATTGTTTGCCTTTATTGTGCATCACATTAAGGCTTATACACTGCAACAAACAATAAACACTATTGCCCAAAATCAAAGGTCATTTCGCCTGTCACGTTTGACAACATTCTCTATTAAATTTGTTTTGAACTGACATGATGCTAGCTGTCAATAATTTGATAACCGTATCAGCAGATCATGCTGCAGAATACACACAGTCCTGTATACAACAACTGTAAAGGTCACATATTCATACTGACCTACCTAAATAACTTACAGCATTAGATACAGCGTAAACGACTTAGTGGACAAGTTTTCCTTAGTTTTTTCCACTACCAATTTTTTTTTTAAGTAAAGAAAGTTGTCTCCCATGGGCTGGGAAATTTTTATTCAGCATTCAAATATAAAAGCCCATGCTACTGTGAACAATAAATCTTGGCAATGCTTTTCGGATAAAAAATTGTGTTATACACATTTGAAAATACTTACATGTAGTAATTTTTTATGTTATAACAATTTATAACAAATGGATATAACACATACTGCAATAAGGTAGGTTAAAAGCGTGTTATGAAATTGTCAAAATATGCTTATTCATACATATACATGCATGAATTACCTGACAATTTATTTAGCGATCTAGATAGATCGCGATCACGAGTTGTTGATCCTACAAACCGTGATATAATGGAGTTGCAGTGTATATTGTATTTACCCTAGATCAGTGTTATTTGGAACATCTTTAATATGAATTACTTTTTTTCACCAATATGGTACTTCTTATTTTAATAAGAAATTGACGTTAAATCGAGAATCAAGTCAAACTGTAAAGAAATGCAACAAACACAGTAATAAAGCATCGCAATCTTTAATCTATGCAGGTACGGAGCTTCAATTATTATATCATTATATCAACCACACATTTTTGTGTCTTCTGAAAAGGCAATTGACCATAGATACAGTGGATAATTGATAATTCCAAATTACTGTTTTTCACCAATATGGTCCTTTATATTTAAATATGAAAGTATATGTTTAATCAAGAATATGTCAAACTGTGTAGTAATGCAACAAAAACAATTTTAAAGCTTTGCAAGTGTATAATTCAAGTCTTCATATTTAGAATTACATAGAATTCATTAATTTGAATAATCATTTGTTCTATGCATTTTCTAAGTCATGGCGTCTTTGAAAAAAAAATGAATTTACTGTATGTTTCTTTAATGGAGTTAGCATTTTTGCGCCTTTATGGATGTTTAGTGTAAAGGAAGTCTTTTCTAAACCAAATCTAGTTTAGGCGAAAAGTGCCATCCCTGATTAAGGACACTAATTTGGGAGGATACTGTATGCAGAAACTGGAGCACAGTTTTCTCAGAACAAGGCTTATTTAAAAAGGGATATGAAATGATGAACATGAGAAGTATGTGTGTTTGTGATTGACAGGTCTGCCCACCAGTACTCATATGAAGAGCTAGGGGAGGACAGTATAGATGAGGAAGAAGTGTTTGTATCGTATGTATCTCGTCTTCATTGTTTGAACTGCTTTCTGGAAAAACTGGGCGTAATGCATATACGTTAAGTGTCGTCCCAGATTAGCCTGTGAAGTCTGTACAGGCTAACCAGGGACAAAACTTTCTGCTTTTATGAATTATTCCTTCAAAGGAAGTCTCTTCCAGTTTAGTGGGAAAGTGTCATCACTTATTAGCCTGTGCAGACTGCACAGGCAAATTTGGGATGACACTTTACGGCATGCCTTAAGTTCAGAATGCAGCTCATTAGTTGCTAAGGCTTTCTTTTTTAGCTCACCTCTGAGCACAACGTGCTCATGGTGAGCTTTTGTGATCACCTTTTGTCTGTCATGCGTCATCTGTTGTGCGTCATGCATTGTGCGGTGTCAACATTTGCCTTGTTCACTCTCTTGAGGCCACATTTATTGTCCAATCTTCATGAAATTTGGTCAGAAGATTGGTCTCAATGATATCTTGGATGAATTTGAAAATAATTATGGTTGCTTGAAAAACATGGTTTCCAAGGGGCGGGGCATTTTTCCTTATATGGCTATAATAAATTTGTGTTAACACTCTAGAGGCCACATTTACTGTCCTATTTTCATGCAACTTGGTCTGAAGATTCATCCCGATAATATCTTGGACGAGTTCAAAAATGATGTTGGTCGGTTAAAAAACATGGCTGCCAAGGGGCGGGGCATTTTTCCTTATATGGCTATAGTAAAACCTTGTTTACACTCTAGAGGCCACATTTATTTTCCGATCTTCATGAAACTTGGGCAGAAGATTTGTCCCAATAATATCTTGTTATCTCAGGTGAGCGACTTTGGGCCTTTCAGGCCCTCTTGTCATTATGATGTTTAATTTATATGTACGTTCAACACATAATATATATGCAGATGTGCACACTTGTAAAAAAATGATTAATGATAACAATATTGTTAAATTTATTCTAAAACAATAAAATTCGGTGCCCTATGTGATAAAAAACTTTATGTCATGTTGTTTTAAGTGACAATTAACTAATGTATTTATGGTATTATGGGCAATTTCATTAGCTAATACTCACCCATGTGTAGCAAATTCTCTCCATATGCCCCCGGTAGGGTGGCATATAGCAGTCGCACTGTCCGTCCGTCTCTCCGTCAGTCTGTTTGTCCGTATAACTTTTGCGTTTAGGTTTCAAAAATGCTTCAGATGTAACCTTCATATTTGGTATGCATGTGTATAAGGACATGGCCTTTCCATACGCACACAAATTTTTACCCTTTGACCTTGAACTTAGGGTCCGCTTTTAGGTTTCGAAATCTGCGTTTAGGTTTTGGAAAAGCGTTTTTTGGGGGCATATGTCTTCTGATGGAGACAGCTCTTGTTTTCAATAGCCATTTGATGTACTACAGTAATAGTAAGTTGCACACATGACATGTTGATTTTTTAATTGAACCTGGATCTAATAAAACTAGGCTTAATGCAAGTGCATAAAGTGCTAATCTGGGATTACACTTAACGCACATGTATTACGTTAAGTAAAGTTTTCATGAAAGCAGCCTTATTAATATCACAGTCTTTCCCATGACTAATCATATTGTACTCATGTGCTATAAAACTGGTATAAAACAAGGGACATGGTTGCTTGAAAAACATGGTTTCCAAGGGGCGGGGCATTTTTCCTTATATGGCTATAATAAATTTGTGTTAACACTCTAGAGGCCACATTTACTGTCCTATTTTCATGCAACTTGGTCTGAAGATTCATCCCGATAATATCTTGGACGAGTTCAAAAATGATGTTGGTCGGTTAAAAAACATGGCTGCCAAGGGGCGGGGCATTTTTCCTTATATGGCTATAGTAAAACCTTGTTTACACTCTAGAGGCCACATTTAATTTCCGATCTTCATGAAACTTGGGCAGAAGATTTGTCCCAATAATATCTTGTTATCTCAGATGAGCGATTTTGGGCCTTTCAGGCCCTCTTGTCATTATGATGTTAAATTTATATGTACGTTCAACACATAATATATATGCAGATGTGCACACTTGTAAAAAAATGATTAATGATAACAATATTGTTAAATTTATTCTAAAACAATAAAATTCGGTGCCCTATGTGATAAAAAACTTTATGTCATGTTGTTTTAAGTGACAATTTACTAATGTATTTATGGTATTATGGGCAATTTCATTAGCTAATATTCACCCATGTGTAGCAAATTCTCTCCATATACTGCTGCATTTTTATGCCCCTAGAACATAGGTTCTGGGGGCATATTAAGATCGCACTGTCCGTCACTCAGTCAGTCAGTTAGTCCGTCCAGATTAGTTTCCGCTCAATAAGTCAAGCAATTGTCATCAGATCTTCACCAAACTTCATGACAATGTGTAACATCTAGGTCAAGTTCGATAATCAGCCAAATTGACCCAGACACTCTCGAGTTATGGCCCTTGAATCATCATAAAATTGTTTTTTTTCTTGTTTCCGCTCAATAACTCGAGCAATTGTCATCAGATTTTCACCAAATTTCATGAAAATGTGTAAGGCAATAACATCTAGGTCATGTTTGATAATCGGCCAAATTGACTCAGACAATCCTGAGTTACTGTCCTTGAATCATCGTAAAATTGGGTGTTTTCTGGTTTCCGCTAAATAACTCGAGCAAATGTCATTGGATCTTCGCCACACTTCATGAAAATGTGTAAGGCAATAATATCTAGGTCAAGTTCAATAATCGGCCAAATTGACCCAGACACTTTTGAGTTACCGCCCTTGAATCATCGAAAAATTGCGTTTTTTCTTGTTTCCGCTCAATAACTCGAGCAATTGTCATCAGATCTTCACCAAACTAAATGAAAATGTGTAAGGCAACAACATCTAGGCCAAGTTCGATAATCGGCCAATTTGACTCAGACACTCCTAAGTTACGGCCCTTGAATCATCGTTAAATTTTTTTCTTTTCTTGTTTCTGCTCAATAACTCGAGCAAATGTAATTGGATCTTTGCCACACTTCATAAAAATGTGTAAGGCAATAACATCTAGGTCAAGTTCGATAAAAGGCCAAATTGACCCGGACACTCCTGAGTTACGGCCCTTGAATCATCCAAAAATTGCGTTTTTTCTTGTTTCCGCTCAATTACTAGAGCAATTGTCATAGAATCTCCGCCACACTTTATGAAAATGTGTAAGGTCATAAGATCTAGGTCAAGTTTGATAATCAGCCAAATTGACTTAGACACTCCTGAGTTATGGCCCTTGAATCATCGAAAAATTGAGTGTTTTTCCTTATGTTACGAAGTTGTGCATGTTGGATTGTTATTGTCCTATATCAAAACTTAACTTTTTTTATGCCCCCAGTAGGGTGGCATATAGCAGTCGCACTGTCCGTCCGTCTCTCTGTCCGTCTGTCTGTCCGTATAACTTTTGCGTTTAGGTTTCAAAAATGCTTCAGATGTAACCTTCATATTTGGTATGCATGTGTATAAGGACATGGCCTTTCCATGGGGGCTAATTCCGATGGAGACAGCTCTTGTTTTCAATAGCCATTTGATGTACTATACTAATAGTAAGTTGCACACATGACATGTTGATTTTTTAATTGAACCTGGATCTAATAAAACAAGGCTTAATGCAAGTGCATAAAGTGCTAATCTGGGATTACACTTGACGCACATGTATTACGTTAAGTAAAGTTTTCATGAAAGCAGCCTTATTAATATCACAGTCTTTCCCATGACTAATCATATTGTACTCGTGTGCTATAAAACTGGTATAAAACAAGGGACATGTTCTCATTACTTAACAATTTTTTACCACAAGCATGTTTTCTAAACCCTTTGAGTTTTGGGAATATGTAAGTTAACCCTTTACCACTTAAATACGTATTTTGACACGTTTGTAGTCCCTTAGAAAGTGATATTCAATTAAAGACCGTTCTTACTGGATTCAAGACTTTTATAAGGCTTCATTTACAACCCTTAGATGCTGATGGACAGCAAACAGCATAAAACCTGAACAGTCTGCGAGTCACTGCCATTTTCACTTTGCTTTTGAGTGGGAAAGGGTTAACTTATTGCTTGTTTAACATGGCAACGACATATATAAAAGCTTTAAAATTTCACATCTAAGCCACCAAAAAAAGAATATTTTTTATATACTGCATACAAAATTAATTAATAATTGTCATTCTGAAACTGGTTTTATGCATGTGCTTGCAGTGTTGTCCTAGATTAGACTCTGCACTCTGCACAGGCTTATCAGGGACGACACTTTCTGCTTAAACCAACTCAACTGAATTGTTCTTGTGAAGATTCTTATATTAAACAAAGACTCCTAGTTGACTGCACAAGCTTATCTTAGGCGCCACTTTATGCTCATTATTTATTCTATAGACATCAATTGATCACAAAAATTATGCACCATCCCTTTTCCGACCGTTCAGGTTCTTCCATGAGCAGAACAACCGGCTGTTCCAGACGCTGCTAGATGTGGCCAACTCGCAGGACACCCAGCTCACCTCCGACCACATGAAGAGTATGGGGCTGGACCCTAGCGGGGACCGACAGTTCCTCATGGAGCTTGTGGAGCATTATGGGATTGATGTCGTACTCATGGTGGACAATCCCTGTTGTCCAAAGTGAGCCACCCTACATTTACATTGGTGCTTGACGTAATGATTTGCGCATTGACGCATTGTAAAAGCTGTGTTCACTATTTCAATACTGTAAAATCATTATTTATATTGGTTATTTATTTAAGTAGTCATGAAAAAAAAAAATTTTGCAGATGCGTTGATTCATGGATTTCTGATTTAGGTGGAAACAAGAAGAATTTGCATCAGTCATTTTTCGAAGTGTTTTTGTTAAATTCTTGTATAGGTCAACTCAATAAATCAATGAACTTTAATGTGTCAGGAATAATCATGATTTAACAGTATGTTAGACATGGGCATGATTTAAAATGAGTTTATCGAATATTTTTATCAGAAAATTTATGATCCAAATACTTAGTGTAATAACGGTATCATTGCTATTGATTGTTGATATATGAGACTCTACAATTATAAACCTAAAATGTGCGTTAATTTTTGTGTTTTACCCAGTTTTTTAAAGTCTAAGTAAATAGCTACTCAAGTAATAACTTACTTTAATAAGACTTTTAATAAATAATTTAATTGATTTGTTAACTAAATTGACCAATAATCATTATGGTACATTTAAAGCCAAAAGATATATGGAATATATTTGAGTCGCATTCTGAGAAAACTGGACATAATGCATGTGCGTAAAGTGTCATCCCAGATTAGACTGTGAAGTCCGCACAGGCTAATCAGGGACTTTCCGCTTGTATGACATATTTAGTTAAAATGAAGTCTCTTCTTAGCAAAAATTCAATTTAGGCGGAAAGTGTCATCCCTGATTAGCCAGTGCGAACTGCACAGGCTAATCTGGGATGACACTTAACGCACATGCATTATGTCCAGTTTTCTCAGAATGTGACTCATTTGTTTAATATAGTGTGGTATGGATTGTGTCTGTTGATGTGCACGGGTAAACACAGGTTCAGTGTTCGGACATAGAACTGTGTTCAAGTTCAAGTGTAGTTATTTGTGCATTGTAGTCAAACTGGTTATTGTTTTTCAATTTACAATGTAAAGCTTGTTGTATATGTACAGAAATGTATATAGGATGAGTGGAAAAGCTAACTTGTTAATAAAGTGTCTGCTCCTCAATAGATATTCTATAAGATTAATATATTGGTTGATTATGACATTTCCTATGTGGAGAAGGATTTATTTTTAACCAAGCATGTAACTTTGTTCAAGCTTAAAGGGCCTTGATGACCCACTTGCAAATTTAATATTGTCTAATGTATTTGTTGAAGATCCTAAAAAGTCAAATAAGAATTTAAAAAACTACAATATATGATTACTTAAAAAGTACATCTTGAAAATTGTTAAAATAATAGTGTTGTCAATGTTATATAGAGCAAAGTACCCTAATTTCGACATGTCTGTTATTTCGACATGCTTTGACATTTTTTTATCTAAATTAGCCTAGTGCGGTTTGTTCAAGTCAATTTAAGTTTATTTTTGATGATGTCACATATTTCAGACATCATCAAATTATTTCACCCATAAAATTTGCGTTTGTTTTTTCCGTAAACCAAGGTTAAATAACACGGATTGTTTTGTGTTTTTACGGGATTGTGGCCCTTATACAAAGCTGTAAGACACGCAGCAACCAACGGTAAATCTCTTATCGTTTTTTTTTGCGGGAATACGTTTTAATTTGTATTGAGAACTGAAAAACAAACATGGAAGATCATATTTTGTAACAGTTATACTTAGCTGTGAGCTTTTTAGCGGCCAATGCAGGGATGTTGAAGTTAGGATAACAAAAATCGTTTGGACCGTAAATTCGACATAGCGAATAATAATACATATAACTAAATAACTATTACGCATTGCCTTATGTAATCTTTTCATTATATATAGATCAACATCATTACTGGGTAATTTAATATAACATGTACATACAAGCTCTAGTACTTCTTGAATGCTCTGAGATTTTATGAGTACATATGTACAGCGACACGGGGGGTCAATAGCTGGGAGTTGGATTATTGCAACTAATACCAGCTCCATCCTTCGTAAATTTTGCAACCCTGTTGCACAGCAGATTTTGCAAAACATGCGTTTGTTCTTTTTTTGGTTAAACTCCAACCAGTCAAATTGGTTTAACCAAGTCGTCTAAAAACACGCGACTTCTGTGTTTTGATTGCTTTGTTTTTGTTTTGTTTTTCTGATTTGTTTGAATTCATTTATTTTCATCAATTTCTAATTTCCGTTTCGTCGAAAGTGGAATGCCAAAATCTGCAAGGGCACATTGTGACATTATGAACACGAATGATAAATGGTACAAGTTCAATATTTTTGTCAAATTCATATGTGTGTTTGCCATTTAAATATTTTGACATGTTACAAACGGGTCGCAATGTTCATAATTGAAACAATGGTTCAGGCCTGCCAACTGTTACAACAATTCAAAACTTTTCGCCAAACAGGGTCCAAGACGGGGTCTCAACTTCTTTGCCGACATTCACACGTTATTGTTATCAAAACATGGTGACAATAAACAAACATTAACTCCAATTAAGCGCTCTCCGCCTAACCGTGAACAGCGAACGTGTTAAGATTGTCGTCTGCTACAATTTATCAATTCACAGGTGTCTACTGTGAGCCTGTGCCAATTGTATTGGAAAGGAGGCGGAGTTAAGACATATCGAGATGTGTGCAAAACACATTGAGTCTGCAGAAAGCAGTGTTGATTGAAGCATTTTAATCGACAGCTTACATCACGGGTTGCAATTTTCGGCGCATGACCAATTTTTAGGAAGTAAAGTGTACATCATGGGGTTTTGTTATCGGCGTATGGAAACAATTATCAGGTGTAATATACAACCATACGCCTCTTAGTGCAAGAGGTGCTCTTAATAAATTATAACTCGAAGACTTAACAAGCAGTATACATTAATAACAATTTTTAAAGGTTATGGTAATTATCTGTTCCATTGAAAGAATATTCGTTTCCTTCACATGTTTTTTTTAAAAATAAACTAGGGGCGTCGAATTAAGGGGCACCATGTCGAAATAACGATCTCATACTTCGTAAACGTTTTAAGTAAATACGATACATATAAAGCATCCTTACCTGACAGTCAACACTTAAAAAGCACAGGATGCAATAAGTTAAGTAAGTGATATGTATAAGTAAGGAGGATACCGATCAAATAATTTGGTATACACATTTGAACCTTAAACTGTCGAAATTAGGGTACTTAGCTCTATACTATATATTTATGAGTCGCGCTATGAGAAAACTGGGCATAATGCATGTGCGTAAGGTGTCGGCCAAGATCAGCCTGTGCAGTCCGCACAGTCTAATCAGGGATGACACTTTTCGCTTTTATGGTATTTTTAGTTTCAAGGAAGTCCCTCCTTACCCAAATTCAAGTTTAGGTGGAAAGTGTTGTCCCTGATTAGCCTGTGTGGACTGTGCAGGCTAATCTGGGATGACACTTTACGCACATGCATTATATATATATATATAGGTTAGAATGCAGCAGAGTTCTTATTTCTGCTGTGGAAGCTATTAGTCTCTGCAAACAATAATCTTGCAGTTATTAAATATGTTTGTGTCGTTAGTCTAACTTCTCTTTCTCTGCAGTTAAGAAATTATATACCCTACCTCTTTAATAGTAATCTGAACAAGTTTTAAGAAGTTTGTTTATTTAGTTGTATTATTTTGTGCACGCTGTATGCAGAACAATTGTTTTATCAAATAGGTATTCAATGGAAAGGAAAACAGAATGAACACTTTCTTTCTCTTGCGAAGTTCAAATTATTATTGCATATTATATTTATTCAATTATTATAACAGGATATATGTTGTTTTGTGTCTTTATGTGAACAATTTTGTTCATTGATATTTTAGCATGTTTGCCATATAATGTTGCAGACATATTTCAATATCAAACCATTTCTGGTTAATGATAGTTTTCTTAAAATGTAGGTCTTATATATCTGTCTGTGAATTGCTTTTCTTGACTTCTTGATTCACTATGTCATTTCTGCAACTGTTATTTGATTGGCTGTGATTGTTAATGATCAAATACATAGTTCAAGCATCAATGCAGTGTTTTGTGGGCATTCCAATAAAGCACTTACCAAGGGTCTCATTCCAATTGTATCATGGAAGCATACATTAGAGTTAACATTCCAAGATTATTTACATCGTGTTCATTAGTTAACATTCTGAGAAAAGTTACATTTTGTTCATTCAAACATCATTTGGGATTAAAGAGATACTTATTTTCTTGTGCAATATTTTTAATGCATAATGTCTGTTGTTGATATTCTGTTATTGGTCACTTGCTGATTGATAAATATTGCATTTGTAAAAATAGCACGTAACACTGTTTGACTTCTTATCCTATGTATGACTCGATTGTTATTTTTTATTAAACAAGTGTATTTTGAATAAAATCAAATATTGTTAAGTAATTGTGTTAATTATGTAGTCGATTATCTATGAAGATTTTATCTTGTTGATTTCATATGCTGTACTTTTACAAATAAGAACTTTTTTATTTTATTTTTGATCACCTAGTTATGTTTACTCAAAGAGTTAATTTATTGAAAAGTTTCTTGCACTAAAATGTGACAACATAATAGCAGTTGTTTATGCCAAAACCATATAGTGAGGGAAACAGAAGTTATATTTTTATGTGAAAGGCAACAATTTCATATCTACCGATACTCAAAATATGATTTTGTTTGTAAATCTTATTATTAATGATCATTTAATTTCATATAAAAATGTCTTGATATTTAATATATTATAATTTATAATTTTATGTTAAGAAATAAACAAAATGAAAATTGCATGAAATTTACTTTTTGTAGAAAATAATTTGCTTTTATAAACCAAAACAGTATTAGAATTTCGGTTCCTGTTTCAGACATAAATCAAAATCACTTTGTGGGTCAGCCTATCAGGATGCTGCATAATAAGTTTTAATAAATTTAGATCATTAGTGTTTGAGAACTTGTAATTGAAGGGGCAAAAAAATCCCTGGAGCTGAACGACCTTACAATACATGCATGTCCGTTCACTCCTGTAGGGATACTTTATATTATCATCAAATTACAATTTATATTTTCTGTGGTCTGACACAGACATTTAAAATTTATTATTAATGTAAAATTATTAATCAGATGGTATAAACTTTTCCTAAAATTATTAGAGCAGAACCACCTGAAAATATATGCATGTCAATCAAACAAAAAAGCTGCATTTAAAATTTAATAAATTTGGATAATAATATAATGCGGAAAATAATAATGGTTCAAACGGCAATAATTTCCTTAAAATGTAAAGAGCAGATGTCCATCCTGAAAGGAAGCTGAAAATTAAGTTTCATTTAAAGCAGATAATTAGTTCCTTACATTTGGTGTGGAGACAAAAAATCCATGTGAAATGGATATTAATAATCAAAAGGAAATAATTCCATGAAAATTATTGGAACAGAACGACATTACAATATGCCCATGCCCACCAGAAAAGGAAAGTAAATAAAGAAATTCATAAAAAAATGATCATCAAATTCTGAGATCTCGCATAAAAACAAAACATCAATTGGAGGGCAATAACTCCCTGACAAATATTGGACCGGAATGATCTGATAGAGATTGGACCGGAATGATCTGATAGAGATTTGACCGGAATGATAGATAGAGATTGGACCGGAATGATCTGATAGAGATTGGACCGGAATGATCTGATAGAGAGACAAATATTGGACCGGAATGATCTGATAGAGATTGGACCGGAATGATCTGATAGAGATTGGACCGGAATGATCTTATAGAGATTGGACCGGAATGATCTGATAGAGATTGGACCGGAATGATCTGATAGAGATTGGAGGGCAATAACTCCCTGACAAATATTGGACCGGAATGACCTGATAGAGATTGGGGGGCAATAACTCCCTGACAATTATTGGACCGGAATGATCTGATAGAGATTGGAGGGCAATAACTCCCTGACAATTATTGGACTGGAATGATCTGATAGAGATTGGAGGGCAATAACTCCCTGACAAATATTGGACCGGAATGATCTGATAGAGATTGGACCGGAATGATCTGATAGAGATTCGCCTGTCCACTCTGTAGGGGTTCTGCATATCAAGTTTGATCATAATCCTATCATAGGTGTCTGAGATATCGCGTGACACAAACAAGTTTGAAAAATGGAAGGACCAACGGAAGGAGTGATATCAAGTAAGACAGAAAAGATTAGCGCTTAGTGGGGATGCTAATATGAAACCCTTGAAACTAAATTCCATCAAAATTACAATAACATAGCGGCGAAAAAGGGACATTATTCTACAAAATTGCATGTCAGAGTTATGGAACGTGGTCAGCGAGCTCAAACATAGTGAAGTTTTAAGTGAATACATGTACCTGAAGCACACAAACTTTAGCCAGTAAGCAGTGAATTAATCACACCAACAAATGCATAAAAATTACAGCTAAAACTATTTTATCAACAGTCTGGTACATGCAAGACTTCATGTCATGAGGAACAATTCATGCAAGTTTGAAACATTTTGGTAAAGGATATATATCATATTATTTCAAAATAGGACAAGCAGTTGCCTATGAGATTTTTCATATTTTTTATGTTGTCTTAAGAAAAAGGCAACCATATTTTTAAAGAACCGTATTGATTTTAGCTGAGCTCTAGAAAAAAATTAAGTTAATGCATATGCACATTCTCCCATATTGGACAGAGCAGTCCACATCATTGATGCCCCCTCGCTTTCATGCTATTTTTCAGTTAAAGGACGTCTCTTCTAAAACCATAACTATGTTGAGGTGGAAAAAGATGTTCCAGGATAAGCCTGTGCAGTCTGTACAGGCTAATCTTGGACAACAATTTACACACATGCATTAAGCCCAATTTTCTTACACTGAGACTCATTTGTAGTATTTTCATAAAAATCCTCCATATGACAATTCCAGTTTGATAATTTTCTCAAGCAATTTTGGATTTGAAGACTGATAAAGTAACTTATTGGTGACAATGATGCAGACAGTGACGGACAAGAATAGCTATGGGTAAACTAAATATGGGCTTTCAGTTGTAGTGGCAGCTATTGTGTGAATACGTTTTTTGTCACTGTGACCTTGACCTTTGACCTCGTGACATGAAAATCAATAGGGGTCATCTGCAAGTCATGATAAATGTACCTATGAAGTTTCATGATCCTAGGCCGAAGTATTCTTGAGTTATCACCCGGAAACCATTTTACTGTTTCGAGTCACTGTGACCTTAACCTTTGACCTAAAGACCTGAAAATCAATAGGGGTCATCTGCCAGTCATGATCAATGTACCTATGAAGGTTCATGATCCTAGGCCTAAGCGTTCTTGAGTAATCATCCGGAAACCATCTGGTGGACGGACGGCCCGACAGACCGACGGGCGGACCGACATGTGCAAAACAATATACCCCCTCTTCTTCGAAGGGGGGCACAAAAACGGAAAACAAACAGATTTGGATATCATTTATTTATAACATTGCACAACCCATTATTTGTTCCAAAGCAGATTATAAGAGGCCTGGTTATGGCAAGCATACAAATATTATCACTGCAAAAATAAAACAAAAAACCGTCGGAGACGGGTGATACTCCCCAAAGTTTTTTTTTGTCACAATATTGCACTATATATTCAGATAAAAGGAAATGTCTTGAGGGCACAGTAGTTGGGGGGACAAAAAAAATTTTATAGAAAATTTCAAAGGGCCATAACTCTGAAAAATCATCCGAGTAGATCCCGCTGATAATATGCACATCTCCTCTTGGTCGTGAAGCTTCCCATAAAGTTTCATTGAATTCCGGTCATTAGTTGCTGAGAAATAGCCCGGACAAGAATTGCACTATATGTACAGTTAATGGAAAATTTCAAAGGGCCATAACTCTGAGAAAAATCATCGGACCAGAACCCGCTGATAATATGCACATCTCCTCTTAGTTGTGAAGCTTCCCATAAAGTTTCATTGAATTTCGGTCATTAGTTGCTGAGAAATAGCCCGGACAAGAATTGCACTATATGTACAGTTAATGGAAAATTTCAAAGGGCCATAACTCTGTGCAAAATCATTCGACCAGAACCCGCTGATAATATGCACATCTCCTCTTGGTAGTGAAGCTTCCCATAAAGTTTAATTGAATTTAGGTCATTAGTTGCTGAGAAATAGCCCTGACAAGAATTGCACTATATGTACAGTTAATGGAAAATTTCAAAGGGCCATAACTCTGTGAAAAATCATCCGACCAGAACCCGCTGATAATATATAAATCTCCTCTTGGTAGTGAAGCTTCTCATAAAGTTTCATTGAATTTGGGTCATTAGTTGCTGAGAAATAGCCCGGACAAGAATTGCACTATATGTACAGTTAATGGAAAATTTCAAAGGGCCATAACTCGGTGAAAAATCATCTGACAAGAACCCGCTGATAAGATATAAATCTCCTCTTGGTAGTGAGGCTTCCCATAAAGTTTCATTGAATTTCGGTCATTAGTTGCTGAGAAATAGCCCGGACAAGAATTGCACTATATGTACAGTTAATGGAAAATTTCAAAGGGTTATCACTCTGTGAAAAATCATCCGACCAGAACCCGCTGATAATATGCACATCTCCTCTTGGTCGTGAAGCTTCCCATAAAGTTTCATTGAATTCCGGTCATTAGTTGCTGAGAAATAGCCCGGACAAGAATTGCACTATATGTACAGTTAATGGAAAATTTAAAAGGGCTATAACTCTGTGCAAAATCATCCGACCAGAACCCGCTGATAACATGCACATCTCCTCTTGGTAGTGAAGCTTCCCATAAAGTTTCATTGAATTTCGGTCATTAGTTGCTGAGAAATAGCCCGGACAAGAATTGCACTATATGTACAGTTAATGGAAAATTTCAAAGGGTAATAACTCTGTGAAAAATCATCCGACCAGAACCCGCTGATAATATGCACATCTCCTCTTGGTCGTGAAGCTTCCCATGAAGTTTCATTGAATTTCGGTCATTAGTTGCTGAGAAATAGCCCGGACAAGAATTGCACTATATGTACAGTTAATGGAAAATTTCAAAGGGCCATAACTCTGTGAAAAATCATCCGACCAGAACCCGCTGATAATATATACATCTCCTCTTGGTAGTGAAGCTTCTCATAAAGTTTCATTGAATTTGGGTCATTAGTTGCTGAGAAATAGCCCGGACAAGAATTGCACTATATGTACAGTTAATGGAAAATTTCAAAGGGCCATAACTCGGTGAAAAATCATCTGACAAGAACCCGCTGATAAGATATACATCTCCTCTTGGTAGTGAGGCTTCCCATAAAGTTTCATTGAATTTCGGTCATTAGTTGCTGAGAAATAGCCCAGACAAGAATTGCACTATATGTACAGTTAATGGAAAATTTCAAAGGGTTATTACTCTGTAAAAAATCATCCGACCAGAACCCGCTGATAATATGCACATCTCCTCTTGGTCGTGAAGCTTCCCATAAAGTTTCATTGAATTCCGGTCATTAGTTGCTGAGAAATAGCCCGGACAAGAATTGCACTATATGTACAGTTAATGGAAAATTTCAAAGGGCTATAACTCTGTGCAAAATCATCCGACCAGAACCCGCTGATAATATGCACATCTCCTCTTGGTAGTGAAGCTTCCCATAAAGTTTCATTGAATTTCGGTCATTAGTTGCTGAGAAATAGCCCAGACAAGAATTGCACTATATGTACAGTTAATGGAAAATTTCAAAGGGTAATAACTCTGTGAAAAATCATCCGACCAGAACCCGCTGATAATATGCACATCTCCTCTTGGTCGTGAAGCTTCCCATGAAGTTTCATTGAATTCCGATCATTAGTTGCTGAGAAATAGCCCGGACAAGAATTGCACTATATGTACAGTTAATGGAAAATTTCAAAGGGCCATAACCCGCTGATAATATGCACATCTCCTCTTGGTAGTGAAGCTTCTCATAAAGTTACATTGAATTCCAGTCATTAGTTGCTGAGAAATAGCCCGGACACAAATTGTGCACAGACGGACAGACGGACGCACGGACAGACGAAGTGGCGACTATATGCTCCCCCAAAATAAATTTTGGGGGAGCATAAATATAAGAATATATTTCTAGTCGATTCATTATATTGGAAACAAATTTGTTAATAACTTATTTTACTCACATTGTAAAAATCAAATCAAAATGAAACTATTTCAAGTATAAATAACATCATTGTTGTTATTATAAATTTCTAGCATTGAAATTTTTCATTATTTTTGTCAAAGTATGTTAAAACAACACCTGATATGTTTAAATATATAAAATCTTGTAAGAAACAAAAAATAATTACAAATTTTAATCCAACAAAATGTCATCGACATTTTATATCAAACATTACTTCAAAGTTAAGCTTCACGTAATTAAAAAATAACCATAGAACTAAAATTACAAAGTTTCCATAAACTTGATGCAGCTTTCAAAAGAAACAGACTGCAAGCTATTTCAATATTTAAATATCTCTCTTACGAGTAATGAACTGGTTTAATAAATTTTAACGCTTACAAACTACATCTTTCCACAGAAAATGGTAGGTAAAACATTCTTAGCAAGTTTAATCTAAATTATATTTATGATTCAGCTTCACACAAATTTAAGAACATTATTATTGCCTATTAAGAAAGTCATGTTGAGAGGAAAAGCTAGCAGGCGAAACAGAGATATACGTGTATTATCAAACAAATATGTAAATAAAATGCAGCAAATATTATCAATGCCGTAGCTGAAATAATGGGTAAAATGCTTCTGGACCAGCACCGCAACATCACAAGTCCAATTTGGTTTAATATGTATAAATCAGGGGCACATAACTATGACTGACACTGCAAGACAGTCCAGTTTGCACTCAACTTATGAAAAAAAGTCTGCTCAAATATCACAAAAAATATAAGCAAGTTTGAACAAAATGCAAAATGAAAATGTCACATTATTGACCAAATATTGATAAGGCAATCTGATTTACTGGTTTTTCCTAACCTCATACATAATATATAAACAAGAATATAATGACTCTATGTATAATATGTAAATGCAATAATCATAATTGTCTTTATAAATTTGGTCCCAAATTTTCCAACACAAACAGTACAATAAAAGCATATATAAGCAATAAAAGAGTGAAATATTAAACATATAAAAACAAAAATTTACGTGCGTTTATATATGAATACATTTAGTTTTATCGTATGATAAAAGTTTCTAAATCTTTCATTTATTAAAATATCGTCTAGAGTACAGATATGGATTAAAAAGGTTCAAATCATTCTCTGACACAGCAAGCAGTTAATTAATGGTCAAAATAATTAACAAAAAATATTGATGATAATCTATAACTCACATTACTGAACTGCATTTGATAAACAATAATTGAAAATCTAACAAACTTTGATTTTTCCACCATTGTTTCACTGACCAGAAATTCAAGCAAACATACAAGGTATGCTTAGTATCATTGAACATCAGTAACTTTATATCGCAAAATTGATCCTCATCATGCGAAAATGGGTCTTACACCATATGCTTGCAAAGCTCAAGCCCAGCCTGCACAATGCCGCATTTTACAGCTGGGAAAGCCAACTCTTTTTAGGTTATGCATCATACATTTCTGTTACATTGCCAGAGACCATGGGAACATCCTGTTGTTTACGGAGGACCACTACACAATATTATATATAACACAGCAGTTTGAGAGAAAATTAGTTAATTTTATAAATACAAATACATCTTAATAAATCATGTGACCCCAAGGGTGTTGCCAGTTTTGACCCTAGTCGCATGATTGGAACACATTTTTGCTATATGATGTTCAAAACCAAACACTGAGAGTCTCGGTTTGTGGTTTTAGAGGAAACAATTAATAGACATTTAATAACCTTGTGACCTTTTGATTGGACATGACCAGTTTTTAACCCACAGGCATAAGTTGAAAAAAATGTGTAGAGAATTACTACACAATTTTAAAAACCAAATTCAACACAATGTTAACCTTGTAGTTATTTTGCTAATTCTGATGTGTTTACTAGTATTCATAATTATGATATTATGTCTAAGTTTAAAAAGAGGAAAACTTTTGTATGATAAAAAATATGTACAACTTAAGCAAGTCAGAAAGTTGCACGTTAAAAAGTGTAGGAGAACGCCTTGAATATAAGAGACAGGTAGAAAATTAAAGCAGAAGAAGAACAATAATGGAAGAACCAGTAGCATTTAATAAATTGAAGACAATTAATTGCAGAAACTTTTTCGCGTTATTTCTATACATTTCCAAATATTTCTAATAAGAATTTATATATAAAAAAACAAACATTATATAGCTT
Source organism: Dreissena polymorpha (assembly GCF_020536995.1). Classification (NCBI taxonomy): domain Eukaryota; kingdom Metazoa; phylum Mollusca; class Bivalvia; order Myida; family Dreissenidae; genus Dreissena; species Dreissena polymorpha. Next base: position 62,197,238 of record NC_068363.1, read on the forward strand.
TTGTTTACATGTGTATTGTCATACTTGGCTGGGGATGTGCAGAAATTCAACATATGTGAGGCCTCCTATGGATTCAGAGATTTGTTATTATTACTTTTAGGCCTTTTCCTGGCATATCTAAGGGTCTGCTAAACAGACCCATTTCCAAAGCAAAATTGTAAAAATGTCTAATAATTATTATACCTAAAGTTAATTTTATATATATACATATATATATATATATATATATATATATATATATATATATATATATATATATATGTATATATATAATTTATAAGATCTTGTTCTTCTGATATTATTTATTAAAAAGGGTGTCGTAAAATTTGTTTTTCCCAAATCAGTGTACTTTTCACAAACTAAAACCTCTATTCCAAAATTTGATGGCCAGGAAAAGGCCGGACTTTAAACCAATACTGCATAATTGCTGCTCATCATTTCAATTAAAATATTGTTTTCAAATCTGTAGATTTAATGTGTGGTAATTATCCATTGAAATCTTTTGCAAAATCATCTGATTCCTACATAGTTTTTTTCTACAAATGTATTTCCACACAATTAACCAACAACATTTTTTTTATTTGCAACACATTATGCTTGAAACATTTGGAAAGATAAATGCATACTATATCTTGGCAATTTCATGAATTCTTGACTTCTGTCATTGATCCTCCTTTTAGTGTAATTTAGTTCCTTTATGTGTGGCGTCATAAAATACTTGACTCTATGTCAAAACATTAGGATAATTAATGAAATCAAAAGAAGAAACACTAACCGGAATTCAGTTTAAGTTTCATTTAATTAAACAAAAGTTGGAAAGTTGCACATTGTTAATGGGAGGAGAATGCCTTTTGACAAGTTTGTGTTTATGGAGACATTCATGGTGATTCCAGTATATCCACTTTACTTTGTATACTTTGAGTGGTATAAATTAGCGTACCGTAAGTACTCTATGTTTTCGGACACTTAAAAATATTTTTTTTTTTCTGGTCCGAAAACTTAGATATGAAAAATATTCAGAAAATACAGGTGTCCGAAAACTTAGAGTCGAAAATTGAAGTGTCCAAAAATAGCGTCAATTGTATCCACAACTACCGGTAATAGCACGCGCTTGTAAAATACCATTCCGTATAGTATAAATTACAGTTATATATGTTTGCACTGCATTTTAAATAATTTTAAATGCTTAATTTATTTCACAGAAAGTTACTTCAAGGTTGTACTTTGACCAACAAGTTCAAAGATGAGCATGTGATGTACTGATACTAGCTAGTATGAACCTGTAATTAACGCAATAAAAAAAGCAAACTATGAATTCTTTGTTTGTCCATTTCCGATAGTTGTTGTCTAACACCTTCCATTGTTCATAAAACTTGCAATATCGTGCATCACACTTGTAAGCGTTTAGTATTTATCACAGTTATTTTACTGAGAAGGGGTAGTACCATTGCGGTAGATAATTGAACTGTAAATTGGCACTACCCCTGGTAATTGTCATAACGCTTATGCTATTGGGCGAAACCATTGTTTAATACCGGTTTACAAGGTTATTTACCCAATAATGCAATGCAAATGTAATGGTCCGTTGCCCTTAGGCATTCACCTGCCGTGTTTTATGATGTTAATCTGGTTGTAAAACCCCATGATCGAAGTGTCATTAGATATCGAAAACAGAACCGAAATTTGGTAAAATAGTGCTGTAAAATATACTGTCCAAAAATTTAGAGACATTAATTATGAACGAAAACTCATGTGTCCGAAAATTAAGTAACAAAAAATATTTATTTTTGCTAAAAATAGGGGTGTCCGAAAAACTTAGAATGTCCGAAAACATAGAGTAATTACGGTATATTCTAAAAGTGTGGTTCAAGCAGTAAAAGTAAAGCAAAATTAACAATAACTTAATACATGTACATGGATTTCTTTGAACACGGAATACATTAACAAATACTTGGCAGGCTGATTATGTGTTAAAGCAAAAACTAGCTCACTATATCTCATGAACAAATATTCATAAACACTGGTTAAACGAACTCAACTTCTTTTGGTAGAGGAACCTATTAAAGTGATTTTTTACTCTTATAATGTGAAACATAACTGTAACAATATAACAGGCACTTCTCTCTTGAGCTTCATTCATTGCAAATAACAAACCAAGGCCCGTATTCACCAACCGATTCTTAGACTTAAGAATAAAGAATCGACTTAGAACCAAGAAAAATGTGTTCAGTGTTTGAATATATACAGGCCTACACTAGTGATTACGTCATTAACAAAATGTTCTATATGAAGAATAATATAGATAGAGATGTTAACAGCAGAATTGACTCAAAATTAAATAAATTCTTGAATATTCTAATTTAAAGAATTTTCTTTATTCTTAGACTTAAGTCTAAGAATTGTTAGGTGAATACGGGCCCCGGTATTCCAAGTAAAACACCAACATTTTAATCACTAACAATAGTCATCATTAAATGCAATAAGTATTTGATTATTAAAAACAAAATATATAGAATCATAAATAAATTAGTAACCACATTCTCACTGAAAAAACAACAAAAATCTGCATATTTTGCTTCCAGCAAAAAAAAGTGTTATGGTTGCATACTTGGAACTTACAACCTCATTAAAATCACAAAAGGGATTGGTTTTAATTTCTGGAACAACTTCATAAATATACTAAGAAGCTGGTAAAATCTTGAAGTTTCTTTTATCTTGCAGGACTTCCATGTTACTCTGTTTGGAAGCAGCAACAAGTTCCTCCTGAATGGACATCTCAGAAGAGGTAGGTTTTAAATTAAAAGCACTCTGATTGGTTGTTCTGACTTTTTTCGCAGCTGCTGATTGGCCAGATTCTGCAGCAGTGAAATCACACTCAGCCAATGAACTTACAGGGGATGGATTCATTGGGGATGTATTGGAACCACTTGCTGTGGCATCCCTGCAAAAAAGTTGTCAAGTCCATGATGGGATGAGAAAATTATATTATTTAAATAAAATAAAATTTCAGCAAAACATATGGTGTAACATCAACCAAAATAAACTATTTATCCTGCTGAGTTCTGTGGACAGCATTTCCACCTTGTTCTAACACAAGTTTTCCAATAACCTGACAGCTTTTGTGAGCATTTCCAGCTGCTTCTAACACAAGTTCTCCACTAACCTTGTTCTTTTTAAACAAAACAATATAATATCTGTTAAGTGTTTATTTCTATTATTATGATGTAAATAATGATTAAAAAAATTAAATATAAGATTAATAATTAAATTAAAACATTTTCTATTAAAGCATAAAAAACAAAATGTGTTTGTGAAACACAATGTCCCCCTATATGACGTTTGACCTTGTAGGATGACCTTGACCTTGTGAAGGATAACCTTGACCTTGACCTTTCACCACTCAAAATGTGCAGTTCCATGAGATACACATGCATGCCAAATATCAAGTTGCTATCTTCAATATTGCAAAAGTATTCATAAAATAAGCGATTTCGGCCACATATATTTGACCTCTGACCTTGAAGGATGACCTTGACGTTTCACCACTCAAAATGTGCAGCTCCATGAGATGCATATGTATGCCAAATATCAAGTTGCTATCTTCAATATTGCAAAAGTATTTATAAAATAAGCGGTTTGGGCCACATATATTTGACCTCTGACCTTGACCTTTCACCACTCAAAATGTGCAGCTTCATGAGAAACACATGCATGCCAAATATGAAGTTGCTATCTTCAATATAGCAAAAGTTATTGCAAAATGTTAAAGTTGGCGCAAACAGACCAACAGACAGACAGGGCAAAAACAATATGTCCCCCACTACTATAGTGGGGGATATAAAAAGTCACAATTAAAAGAAAAGAAAGCTTTGTGATTTGTTTTATACATTTTTGATTTTACGATCACCACAAGGATTGAAAACTGTAAAATTATATTCAACCAATCAAACTGTTTGTGTCGCCTTTGCCACAAAACCCGTAGCAATATTCGACTGGTTATAAAAAAGCAAAAAGACAGCAAGTTTGACTGGGTGTTAAAATCTGTTTTATTTTCCATTTGAACAATCTATAAAAGAAGAATGAACCAAAACTATATTGTGTTTTTTTTTGTTGGGCACAAGAACTGACAATTCAGCAATAATAATTTAATTGGAAATGTCCGAGGTTCAACGTCTTTCGCATGGGTTGTCTTTAGAGAACATTTTTACCATGGTCAGTCTTAAGTCTTTTGAACCAAGTATTGACTAAAATGTCTCACTCACCTGAGAGCTTTAGTGAGTATTTCCACCTGGTTTTTGTAGAGCACTAGTTCCTCTTTCAGAAGCTCAATCTCAGTGTCTCGATCCCCGAGCTGCTTCCTCAGGCTGTATACGGAATCCTCGAGCTCCTCACAGTACGCCTGAGAGGTGAAGGAAATAACATGTCAGTCGCATTCTGGGAAACAGGGCTTAATTCAAGTGTGTAAAGTGTAAAACAAAAAATCCATAAATGCAAAAAGTTTTGTCCATGAATAGACTGTGAGGATTGCATATGCCTATCTGGGACAACACTAACGCACATGCATAAAAACCCGTTTTCCCAGAGCAACCCTCATAAATAATAACAAGAGTGACATGATGGCCCTGAATCGCTCACCGGACTAACCTTGCTACATCAACTTAAATTCTATCAGACCTATATACAATCCCAAGAAAGATTTCATTTATTAATACATTCTGACAAAATGTCATTAAGACGTGATGAAAACTGTGACCTCTTTCATCTACACAAGGTTTTACTAGAATTGGCCCGGTGACCTAATTTTTGACCCCAGATGACCCATATACGATCCAAAATCAAATATTATCAAGGTAAACATTCTGACCATACTTCATTAAGATCAGATGAAAACTATGACCTCTATTGTCTACTCAAGGTTTTTCTATGATTTTACCTAGTGACCTAGTTTTTGACCACAGATGACCCAAATACAATCCCAACCCAGATTTCATCAAGATTAACATTCTGGCCAAATTTAATTTAGTATGGATGAAAACTGTGACCTCTACTGTCTACAAAAGTTGTTTTTTTTAAATTGACCTAGTGACCTAGTTTTTGACCCTAGATGACCCAAATTCAATCTCAACACAGATTTTAACAAGACAAACATTCTGAAAATATCTAATTAAGATCTGATGAAAACTGTGACCTCTATTGTCTACACAAGGGTTTTCTATGATTTGACCTAGTGACCTAGTTTCTGACCCCAGATGACCCAAATACAATCCCAATCCAGATTTTATCAAGATAAACATTCTGACAAAATTTCATAAAGATTGGATAAAAAACTGTGACCTCTATTGTCTACAAAAGGTTTTTATTTATTTGACCTTATGACCTAGTTTTTAACCCCAGATGACCCAAATACAATCCCACCCCAGATTTCATCAAGATAAACATTCTGACCAAATTTCATAAAGATTGGATGAAAACTGTGACCTCTATTGTCTACACAAGTTTTTTCTAATATTAGACCTATTAACCTAGTTTTTGACCCCATGTGACCCAAATACAATCCCAACCCAGATTTCAATCAAGATAAACATTCTGATCAAATTTTATAAAGATTGGGTGAAAACTGTGACCTCTATTGTCTACACAATGTTTTTCTATTATTTGACCTAGTGACCTAGGTTTTTACCCAAGATGACCCAAATACAATCCCAACCCAGATTTCATCAAGACAAACATTCTGACCAAATTTCATAAAGATTGGATGAAAACTGTGACCTCTATTGTCTACACAAGTTTTTTCTATTATTTGACCTAGTGACCTCGTTTTTTAACCCAAGATTACCCAAATACAATTCCAACCCAGATTTCATCAAGATAAACATTCTGACCAAATTTCATAAAGATTGGATGAAAACTGCGACATCTAATGTCTACACAAGTTTTTTCTATTATTTTACCTAGTGACCTAGTTTTTGACCTAGTGACCTAGTTTTTGACCCCAGATGACCCAAATACCATCCCAACCCAGATTTCATCAATATAAACATTCTGACTAAATTTCATAAAGATTGGATGAAAACTGTGACCTCTACTGTCTACACAAACAAATTGTTGATGTTTTTTCTATTATTTGACCTAGTGACCTAATTTTTGACCCCAGATGACCCAAATACAATTCCAACTCAGATTTCTTCAAGATAAACATTCTGACCAAATTTCGTAAAGATTGGATGAAAACTGCGCCTCTATTGTCTACACAAGGTTTTTCTATTATTTGACCTAGTGACCTAGTTTTTGACCTAGTGACCTAGTTTTTGACCTAGTGACCTAGTTTTTTTTATCCCAGATGACCCAAATACAATCCCAACCCAGATTTCATCAAGATAAATATTCTGACCAAATTTCATAAAGATTGGATGAAAACTGTGACCTCTACTGTCTACACAAACAAATTGTTGACCTTTTTTCTATTATTTGACCTAGTGACCTAGTTTTTGACCCCAGATGACCCAAATACAATCCCAACCCAGATTTTATCAAGATAAACATTCTGACCAAATTTCATAAAGATTGGATGAAAACTGCGATCTCTATTGTCTACACAAGGTTTTTCTATTATTTGACCTAGTGACCTAGTTTTTGACCTAGTGAACTAGTTTTTGACCCCAGATGACCCAAATTTTTATCAAGATAAACATTCTGACCAAATTTCATAAATATTGGATGAAAACTGTAACCTCTATTGTCTACACAAACAAATTGTTGATGGACGCACGCACAACGGACACCACACGGTCACATAAGCTCACCATGTCACTTTGTGACAGGTGAGCTAAAAACACAATGGTCTTGCAACATGGAAAACAAGTATTGTTGTTGAGGCAGGAATCATAACTAATGTCTGACATCATGAAGGATTTGAGATACAATCTGTTTTAGTATGGTCTCAAAGGGAAATAATGATAACCTACCATGCTCTCTCAAAGGGAGATAAAGATTAACTACCCTGCTTTCTGAAATGGAGATAATGATTACCTATGCTGTGTCTGTATGGGCAAAAATGGAGATGATGATTACCTACATGTACCTTGTGTCAGTATGGCCTCAAAGGGAGATAATGATTTCCTACCCTGCTCTCCCAAAGGGAGATTATGATTACCTACCTTGTGTCAGTATGGTCTAAAATGGAGATAATGATTATCTACCCTACTTACCCAAAGGCAGATAATGATTTCCTACCATGCTCTCTCAAAGGGATATTCTGATTCCCAACTCTGCTCTCCCAAAGGAAGATAATGATTGCCTACCCTGTTCTCTTAAAGGGAGATTCTGATTACCTACTCTGCTCTTTCAAAGGCAGAAATAGATTACCTACCCTGTTCTCTCATGTGGAGATTCTGATTACCTATCAGAGGGATATTGATTACCTACCCTGTTCTCTCAAAGTGAGATTCTTATTGCCTACTCTGCTCTCCCAAAGGGAGATAATGATTACCTACCCTACTCTCTCAAAGGGAGATTCTGATTACCTACTCTGCTCTTTCAAAGGGAGAAGTAGATTACCTACCCTGTTCTCTCAAAGGGAGATCCTGATTACCTACTCTGCTCTCCCAAAGGGAGATCATGCTTACTTACCCTGCGCTCTTAAAGGGAGATTCTGATTACCTACTGTGCAATTTCAAGGGATATTGATTACCTACCCTGTTCTCTCAAAGCCAGATTCTGATTAGCTACTCTGCTCTCCCAAAGAAAGATAATGATAACCTACTCTGCTCTCCCAAAGGGAGATAATGATATCCTACCCTGCTCTCTCAAAAGAAGATTCTAATTACCTACTCTGCTCTTCCAAAGGGAGGTATTAATTACCTACCTTGTTCTCTCAAAGGGAGATTCTGATTACCTACTCTGCCTTCCCAAAGGGAGATAATGATTACCTACTCTGCTCTCTCAAAGGGAGATTCTGATAACCTACTCTGCCCTTCCAAAGGGAGATAATGAATGCATACCCTGCTCTCCTCCACACTGTCATGAGGCCCGGGTGGATCACAAAAACAAAAGAACTCCTGTACAGGCACGCTGGAACAAACAATGTGCTTGTCAGCTAGGTTTCATCAATGATATAAGATGTATTGCATAAATGTAATACCGGGGTATACAATAAATGCCACATTTTATAGGTCAAAATTAGGACATTCCAAACAAATTGTCGAGACATTGGACAGCAATGAAAGACTGTCATGCTCAGCCATAAAAAATGATCTTTCATTTCACCTTTTCCGTTTTCAGTAGTCAGTTAAGTACAAACGAAAACTCTAGATTGCTAGCCAATATTGATATAAGTCTAATTAACACAAATATTTTCCCAAAGTAAACACAAAAGTCCACCAAGAGCGCGACTTCAATATGAGTTATGCCTCTATTTTATATCCAATCCAGGTAGGGATATTCTCATTAATTATGTGTAAATCGTTTCATACGCTGTGCAGACATCAAGCAATGTTTTTATTTGACCACTCATCAAATAAATTTGCATTTGTGACAAATCATCAAATAGATTTAAATTTAGATTGATGCAACATGTAAAGTAAATTTTGTGAAAATCAGACAATTTTTGTGAAAATTTCATTTGTATTTGTCTGTTTTCAATTCGTTTGATATACAAAAACACTGTTTTGAATGATTATTCATGCATATTGAAATATCAAGTGGTAAAGCAAACAGTACAATAGTACCTTTGGAATTTATTGGGCTATATTATTACAAACAGAGTTGCCTATTTTATTAACATACATCTACAATGAGCAATTACAAAAACATTATTGCATGAATGCCTGATAAAATGTTTATATCGCTACAAAAGTGTAAAAAACAATACTGGTTCACACCAACACTTTTTCACTAATGTGTGGACACATCGTGTCAAATCTGGACAGCAAGACTTACAGACAAAAGCGGATTTGTCCCACCTAAATCAGGACGTATGGCATATATGGTAATAATCCATAATAACCTTGTGGAATTTAGAAAGAACAAGAGCTGTCGCCATAGGATGACTTATGCCCGCTATAAACGCTTGATATAAGTTATGAGCTTTTTTCGAAACCTAAACGCAGATTTTGAAACCTAAACGCGGACCCTAAGTTCAAGGTCAAGGTCACAGGGGTCAATTTTTGTGTGTGCGTATGGAAAGGCCTTGTCCATATACACATGCATGCCAAATATGAAATTGTTTTCTAAAGAGAAATAGAAGTTATGAGCTTTTTTCAAAACCTAAACGCAAAGTGTGACGGACACACGGACAGACAGTCCGATCACTATATGCCCTCCTTCGGGGGCATTAAAACAACTGATGACACAATATGCAATTAATGACCATGCCTACAGAAAACAAGAGCACCGCATAACGTGTGCCAACGCTCGGCTGCGGGTGCACTTTTGAATAAATGAAAGCTTGTCAGATTTTATTTTTAGAGGTCACAGTGACCTTGACCTTTGACCTAGTGACCCAAAAATGGGTGTGGCATGTAGAAGTCATCAAGGTGCATCTACACTTCAACACCGTTATTTCGAACACCGATAATCCGAAGTCACTGTTATTTCGAAGTATTTTCCGGGTCCCGATTTTGGTTCTTCTTTGTTTAATGTAAAATTTCATTGTTAATCCGAACTTCGTTAAACCGAAGAAATCGTTAATTCGAAGTGTTTCTGTCGGTCCCAACACCTCATTCGCACCTAATTATCAATCTTTAATCCGAAGTCAAAACTGCAAATCACTGAGCGTAATTTCACACCTTTGTCGTCTGCGCTTTGCACGTCCAAAACCGATAATTACACCTTTGTCTTCTGCGACTTAATCGGCCAGCGATCAGCGGACGCAGTACTTAAAAGATGAATCCAGCGACGACGACGAGGCCGACAACACAAGAATGAACATGATATCCAATCAATGTGTGATCGCATCAACGACGTAAGGCAGTTCTGCGAGCAAAACACGGGCAGAAGTGAATTGTTGAATGTCCTTGACAAATTGGAGAAATATGTAACATGCGTCCAGTTTAGTGCTGCTAACGCCGATGTTCAGAGAGACATCGCGTCTCATTAAAAAAAAGTTTATTCATTTCCAAAAATGGACATATATGTATTTACATGTATTATAATGTGTGCTGTTCATGGTATTTTATATGTTCTGTAATTAGAGAAAAATAAAAGAAGAAGAAAAGAATCGTTTTATTCCTCCGTTTGTTATAAATAGAAATCTATTGCTATCTGACTAGTTTATGTTTTTAAGTAAAACCATTATAAATATTAGCGTGTAATCGAACCATGCGAATTCCACAACGTTTTATTTGTACAGAGAAAGAAGTCTTCTGTCAAATGTTTATTTCGAATAATCGTTAATCCGAAGTTTTTTTTACGGTCCCGACGACTTCGAAATAACGGTGTTGAAGTGTACATATGAAGTTTCAAGGTTGTAGGTGGAAGCACTTTGATTTTAAAGCCAATGTTAAGGTTTTAGCACGGCGGACGGCAGACGGCAGACACGAAGCTGGCTATGATAATACCTTGGGTTTTCTCTGAAAACAGCCGAGCTAAACATTATATCAAACACCATTGAACATAAAACTAACTAACATATCTATGAAACAATTTAATCTTGCTTGCTGCCAGACATACCACCAGCCTTGTCAATAAAATCTTGTCCTTAGTTCAATAAAGACGATTTACAGAGCATTTTTTCACAAACATTTTCTGAAATACCTTTGTTGTAATAAATTATATATAAGCATATATAAACAGATGTTGCACTTTTAACTGTATGATAACTATTCATCACTGAAAAGAATAATTGTTCCCTCAACCATAGTTTATTATTTGGATTTGTTATTTATCTTTACATATAAACATAACTTAATACTTTGTCTATGATAATACATGTTACATATATATCATGTATTAAAAAATATTATGATCATTAAAGGAAATTCAGAGAGAAAAACAAGGATATCAGTAAAACTGATGGGTGCTCCCCAATGATGCTTTGTCGATATATGGTTTAATTGTGTGGAAAAAGTATGACCTTGAGAAAATCTATTATTAGCCTCAATGACCTTGACCCCAGTGACCTCAAACCTCATCAAAAGGTAAAGGTGCATGCAAGGTACCTACATGCCAAATATGAAAGCGATTGGTAACGTATTGAAGACGCTATGAGAAACGGTAGCAGAAGTGTGAAGGAAGGAAGTCTATTATTAGCCTCGGTGACCTTGACATTGACCCCAGTGACCTCAAACCTCATCAAAAGGTAGAGGTGCATGCAAGGTACCTACATGCCAAATATGAAAGCGATTGGTAAAGTATTGACGGCGCTATGAGAAACGGTAGCAAAAGTGTGACGGAAGGAAGTCTATTATTAGCCTCGGTGACCTTCAGCGATTTTCCTCCTTCTTTATAAAGTACCGGTAAATGGTACTTTCCCAATCAAGCAAAAATTCCCAAATTCCCAAATCGGCATCTGAAAAAATCCCAATCGACGTCCGAATTTTTTCTCAAAACGACCGAAATTTTCGTAACAAAACCCAACTTTCGGCGAGCGAACAAAGAAAATCGTATAGTTGTGTGTAACCACGCGCTCGATTAATTTGGGGTTTTATTATTCAGCGCGTGCAATCAATAGTGTCGTTACTGTTTCCGGTTCTTTTGTCAGGCAGCCAGCGTACTGTTTTATGTCGGTTTGTAACCTTGCCTCTGTGGAAAGGGTGTTCAGTCTAATGAACAATCTTTGCACAAACAATTGGGACCGTCTATCACACGACACATTGACAGCACTAATGATGCTGTGCAGAGAGGTATGCCAGCAACTGATAGATAATCAAACATCAAAGATTGTTGAAATTTTCAAAAAAACGAAAGACAGAGACATTGCTTAACAAGATATTAAAACAACTTGTAATTGATTTTGTGTGTTCTTTATAATATTTTGTTATTTATTTCAACTTAATTACTTAATGGTCATTAAGGCATGCCTGCAAATGATTCTTTTAATGGGTATGTTCAATTAAGTATGAACTGTATGATGTATTCAATAAGACCCAAACTTCACGACGCGATTTTCCCAATTTAAGGATTTCACGACTCGATTTTTTCCCAATTTTGAGGTTTTTTTCACGACTCAATTTTTCCCAATTGGACCGGTACGGGTTTCTTTTCCCAATTGGACAAGGAAAATCGCTGACCTTGACCCCAGTGACCTCAAACCTCATGAAAAGGTAGAGGTCCATGCAAGGTACCTACATGCCAAATATGAAAGCGATTGGTAAAGTATTGAAGGCGCTATGAGAAACGGTAGCAAAAGTGTGACGGAAGGAAGTCTATTATTAGCCTCGGTGACCTTGACCCCAGTGACCTCAAACCTAATGAAAAGGTAGAGGTCCATGCAATTAACCTACATTCCAAATATGAAAGCTATTGGTAAAGTATTGAAGGCGCTATGAGAAACGGTAGCAAAAATGTGACGGAAGGAAGTCTATTATTAGCCTCGGTGACCTTGACCCCAGTGACCTCAAACCTCATCAAAAGGTAGAGGTCCATGCAAGGTACCTACATGCCGAATATCAGGGTTTTTTATCTGATTTTGGGGAAAGGGCCTGGCCTTTTTTGAGGGGAAAAAAATCGCGCGAAACGCCAGATTTTGGGGGAAAAAATCACACGAAACGCCGGATTTTGGGGAAAATAAGGAAAGTCTTAAATAATCAATTAAGCATATTTTACTGTTTTTAAAACAAATTCAAGGAAACAGAAAATTTAATTATGCAATATTTTTCTTTTTTCTACACTGGATCAGGTAAACTTATATATTTAAAGGTAAAAAAAAAAAAAAAAAAAATTGTTTTTTTTTTTGTTTTTGGAGGGGAAAATGAAATCTAGGGGAAAATTTACCAGCTGAGGGGAACAAAAAATCGGAGGGGAAAGGGCCGATAATCGGCGGGTCACAAAGAAGGAAAAAAAACCTGCGAATATGAAAGCGATAGTTAAAGTATTGAAGGTGCTATGAGAAACGGTAGCAAAAGTGTGACGGAAGGAAGTAACCTCAAACTGGCAACTATATGCTCCCCATACATATATATATATGGGGAGCATAAAAAGTTCAAAGTCAGGGGTTTCATCAAGACCTGTGAGGCAGGTTAATCACTCTTATACTTTAAATGAAGTATTTTATACACCTGGTTTGTCCTATTATGAAAATCACCCACCTACTTAAAAACTTAATGAAACCTCTGCAAAGTAAAGTGAGCACACCCAACCTGTAACAGAGGTCTGAAACTCTTGTAAAGTAAAGTTAGTTTACCCAACTTGTTACAGAGGTTTGAAACCCCTCCAAAGTAAGGTGATTTCACCCAACCTGGTACAGAGGTCTGGAACCCCATCAAAGTAAAAAAGTTAGGCTTTTTTTTCCTATAAGAAAAAGTAAAAGTACTGTGACAATGGAGAAAAAATAGCACAAAACCTGACATTGGGTAAATTCGCATTGTGAAATCTTCAAAATGGAAAATATGGGTCTATTTTAATTGCTTGGTACTAAATTGCATAAACCCATCTTATGTTCTACTACATGCTTTTTTGCAGTTTCAGTGATCACTATTCACTAGCATATAATGTGCTTACGGAATGAAATTGATGCAAGTTGCCTCCTTTTGGAGAATTTTACTTATATCAATTGGGAATATTGGAATTGTATCATTTTTCTTGAAAGTGTCTTTACAGGTACTTTATAAGTAAAATAAAAATTGTGTTAAGCACACCCAACCTGTTACAGAGGTCAGAGTGACAGAGCACACTGTCAATGAAGGCCTGCAATCCCAGCATGCGATCCTCCAGAAAGTCCTTCTCATAGTTATCTCGGAACCATCTCTTCGGAGGCAGAGCAAGTCGAAACATGGGGAACAATCGACGCAACTGCAATCAAGACAAAAGACTAGCTTTGCCTCAGATGTTGAAAACATAAGTTTAACTAAATATCAGATTTTTATAAGATGTTAAAAAACTAAAAAAATATAGGTATGTCAAAACAAAATTATTATTTTAGCAAGAATGAGTAATTTATGTGGACACTAGAGTGGTAACAATTTCTTTCTCAAATTTGACCTTCTGATCTAGTTTTTGAAAGCATATGACCCAGATTCACTAGTTCTAGATGTTGTCAAGATAAACATTGTCACCAAGTTTCATCAAGATTGAGTAAAAATGTGGCCTCTAGTGATGTAACAAGAATTTTCTTAGATTAAATTTAAACCTTTTTATTTTAGCTTGATTGCATCGAAAGCCTCAGGCTTATTTGAAACTCTCTGGAGTCCGTTTCCTGAACCAAGAACCAGCACTTGGTGTCTTTGGTGGAGTTCTTAAGGATGCTCCCGCAGTGGGTATAGACCGGTGACCTCATGGTCGCTAGGCAGACACCATATTCATTATGCCACAGCGACCTAAATTTCCAAAATTTAACCTACTGACTTTATTTTGGGATGTATCTGACCCAGATTTAAACTCGACCTACAAATTGGTCAAACTCCTTGATTTTTCCCTAAAATTTAGACAAATGTTCAAATTCCCTAATTTCAGCATGATACTGTTCATTTATTTGTCTTTATTGTTTCTTTTTCCTGTTTCCCAGTCATTAGTCAACCTGCTTTACAAATGAACAGAATGCACAAGAAATCTATTCATTGGGTAACAAGTTTTTAAAATAACAAAATATTTACTAAATGTTTTGCTGTTAGTGCTAAACTTATACCTTATAAATAAATGAAACATAGATTTCACTGTTTAAATTTTAATATAGATATTTTAGTATATGCAACTTGCAAGTTCATACTGGTTGTATAGTTCTTATACATTAATGTATTTGTATTTACCTTTCTCTGCAGTTGTTCAAAATCTGTGTATCGTCTAAACACAAACCAGTTGTCGGTCTCTGTTTTGTGCACATGAAGTTTGAAAACCTGAAAATAATTATTCAAAATGTGATTTTCAAATGTCAGTGTCAATTGGATAACTGTAACATTTCAAGCCTAGGCTACCTTAAATACATAACAGTAAGAGATTCTCTGATTCTTATCTGTTTGCATTATTTGCATCATTATAATTAACCCTTTGCATGCTGGGAAATTTGTCGTCTGCTAAAATGTCATCTGCTGAATTTCTAAAATTAGCATTTTCTTGTTTTTTTTTCCAAAGAATTCTATAGGAATAGCAAACAGTTTGGATCCTGATGAGACGCCATGTTCTGTGGCATCTCATCTGGATCCAAACTGTTTGCAAAGGCCTTCAAAATTCGATTCCAGCACTGAAAGAATTAAGATTCTGTTACAAAAGGAGAATCATGTGCTTTAATAAATGGTGGACATTAGCAAAAGTGTTTTATCTACTGAAGAAACTTAATGTCCAGAAAATATTTGTTTCACAGGATAAATAATGACCTTGAAAACCCATACATAATTTGTTAAGAAATAAAGAATCACAAACACCTGTCAACTCTTTATTTATTATTTCAAAAATTATTTCTATATTGTAACATCTTAGTAAGCAAACAGTTGACTGCTATGAACAATGAAACCTTCAAAGATTGAATAACACAGATGACCAAGCACCATGACCACTACTGTCCTGTTACCAAACATGATTAACAAGAAACCGTCGGAGACGGGTGATGCTCCCCAAAGGTTTTTTTGTCACAATATTGCACTATATATTCCGATAAAAGGAAACGTCTTGAGGGGCATAACTTTGGACAAAATAATACAATGGATGGTTTAGCAACTTAAACATTTCAAAGGGCCATAACTCTCTAAACAAGAAACCGTCGGAGACGGGTGATGCTCCCCAAAGGTATTTTTGTCACAATATTGCACTATACATTCAAATAAAAGGAAACGTCTAGTAGTTGGGGGGACAAGAATTGCACTATATGTACAGTTTATAGAAAATTTCAAAGGGCCATAACTCTGTGAAAATCATCCGACCATAACCGGCTGATGATATGCACATCTCCTCTTGGAAGTGAAGCTTCCCATAAAGTTCCATTGAATTCCGGTCATTAATTGCTGAGAAATAGCCCGGACAAAAATTGTGCATGGACGGACGGACACACGGACAGACGAAGCGGCGACTATATGCTGCCCCCCCAAAATTTTGGGGGAGCATACAAATCTAAATGAGCCTCATTCTGAGTGTTGTCCAAGATTAGCCTGTGCAGTCCAGAGGCGTATCCAGAAAATGTTCAGAGGGGGGGGGGGCTGAACTAGGGAGGGTGGGGGAGTGGTGTCCCATCCTGTCGTCAATTTTTTTTTGAAATAGCACCTTGAAATGACGGAATTTCATGCTATCCAATCAGCATTTTGCATGATAAAAGTGCATGTCAAACAAACAAGAACTTTAGTTCAGACATCAAGTGTGACAGACAAACAGACACACAGGGGTAAAGCAAATGTCTCTCACACCACTAAAGTGGTTTGAGTCACAATCTCTAGCCAGAAATGTTGACAGTGTAAGATGGGTGGACCTTTTAATTAACCATGTTGTCGAATGGGGGAGGGGTGTCCCCTCCTGTCGTCAATTTTTTTTTAAATGGCACCTTGAAATGACGCTATTTCATGCTATCTAATCAGCATTTTGCATGATAAAAGTGCATGTAAAACAAACATGAACTTTAGTTCAAACATCAAGTGTGACAGACAAACAGACACACAGGGGTAAATCAAATGTCTCTCACACCACTTAAGTGGTGGGAGACATATTCTTTATCCAGAAACTTTTAACAGTGTTAGATGGGTGGACCTCCTAATTAACCATGTTGGATATCCTACTAAGTCACCCTCTTGTATGGGTAGATATTTATCAAACTTGGTTGTAATCATATTATGTATTATCTTGTTGAGTCTTGTAGTTATAAAACTGTCAAATAAGGCAGTCATTGATAAACCATTTTTACAAATTATAAAAATAACATTTTAACAACAGTCTTTATTTCAAGTTCTATCTATGCGGATGGTCGAATGATGATAGAGCGGTAGACTTTTGCTCCATGACTCCAGGGGTCAGTGGTTCCAGTCCCATTGAGGTTTATTTTTTTTTTAAAGTCTTTAATTGTATTCTTTTTTTTTATTGGAGATTTTTAGAAACCAATGTTAACATTTATCAATATTACGCATTTTATGACAAACTTCAATACATGCCAAAATCTGTGAAAAGGCCCCTTTAAATTCATCAAAGAAACTTACCAAAAAATTAATGAGCCATTTGTAAACATTTACCTATAGCTAATCAAATAGCGTAGCTTATCACTTACAGTCAGTGAAGCGTGCAGTTTAGCTGGCAAAGGTTAGATCGTCTGTACACATGCCTGGGGGCTGATCACACAAATTGACAGCTGCTTATGGCTTAATTAGGGGCATATGACAGATAATACACAAGTGGATTGAAACTATAAGGGGCTCATTTAAAAAACAAAAATCGTATCTTCCCAGCCAGCTGGAGGGGCTTTAGACCCCTACCCCCCACCTAAATACGCCTCTGCGACTGTTTCATTTAAAAGAAATCCCTTCAAACGGAAAAACCAGTCTAGCCCAAAAGAGCTGTCCCTGATTAGCCGTTGCCTACTTCACAAGCTAATCTGGGATGACACATGCATTTAGTCCCATTTTATCAGAGCGCAGCTCAAATGTCTATAATTTTTATTAGTAAAAAAGCTTACCAAAAATCCATCCACATGTTTGGAAACCACTGAGTACCAACAAAAATACTCTTTTATTTTGACAATACATATTTCAAACATTTGTGTTGAAAAATACAATAAACAATTAATTAAATGCTATAACTTATTCCATCAAAAGGCTTCAAATTAAATGCAATATAAATTGTATTATAACTAGAAATGGCGCGGCAGAGGCCGACGCGTATCCCCACGCCGAATGTTTGACCTAGGTGTGCCCCAGGGTTGGTAATGGGGCCATGCATAGCTGAGATTGACCGTATTGTCATAAGAGAGGTTCAGTATCAATTTGAAGTGAATCGGTGTAGAAATGAAGAAATTATAGTAAAAGGCAATTTTGGGTGGGTGTGGTCTATGTGGGCGGGGCGCCCCAGGGTTGGTAATGGGGCCATGCATAGTTGAGATTGACTGTATTGTCATAAGAGAAGTTTAATATCAATTTGAAGTGAATCGGTGTAGAAATAAAGAAATTATAGTAAAGGCAATTTTGGGTGGGTGTGGTCTATGTGGGCGGGGCCCCAGGGTTGGTTATGGGGCCATGCATAGTTGAGATTGACCCTAATGTCATAAGAGAAGTTCAGTATCAATTTGAAGTGAATCCGTGTAGAAATGAAAAAATTATAGTAAATGGAATTTTTTGGTGGGTGTGGCCTATGTGGGCGGGCGCCCCAGGGTTGGGATTGGGGCCATGCATAGTTGAGATTGACCCTAATGTCATAACAAAAGTTCAGTATCAATTTGAAGTGAATCCGTGTAGAAATGAAAAAATTATAGTAAATGGAAATTTTTGGTGGGTGTGGCCTATGTGGGCGGGGCGCCCCAGGGTTGGGAATGGGGCCATGCATGGTTGAGATTGACCGTATTGTCATAAGAGAGGTCCAGTATCAATTTGAAGTGAATCGGTGTAGAAATAAAGAAGTAAATGTAAAATAACCTAAAAAAATGAGTGATAATTTCTGACGCGGCCCCACCCCAACCGCTATAACTTTTGACCCAGGGGTCAGATCAAAATTCCAAATAGTGCAGGGTCGCACATATGCTCATAGCTACCATGTGTGTAAGTTTCAAGGTTCTAGTGCTTTTAGTGTAGGAGGAGATAGTGGCCAGGACGGACGGACAGACGGACGGACGGACGGCGGAGATAACCACAATATCCCCACCTTTTTTTCAAAAAGCGTGGGGATAACAATAAGCAGGTTCGTGCAAGTAAACTTACTGTAAACTTTGACCTCTGATCCATGACTTCAAACCCAACCACAGGTACTCTGAGGTTGAGAGGATCCACAAAACTGACTGTTTTCTTACTCCTACTTGGCCTATCAGTTGTTGAGTATGTGCTGGTAAATGAACCACCAACACTTTCTGTCCCTCTTCTTCGCACTGGGGAAAACCCCACAGCACCAGTGTAACTTTCAATGTCAACATTTCCAATATGGCTAGAGGATCGAGTACTTGCGGTAGGTTTTGGTGTACTAGTTTTAGGCCCCCCTTGAGATGGGCTGTTGTTATTGGATACATTGTGTACAACAATATCAGCAGTGATTTCTCTGGTGGTGGGAAGAGGGCAAGTTGTCTGTTCATGACTAGGTGAAGGAATTACTTCCCCTGATGTGCTTAATGATCTTGTAGTTTGATACTGTGACAAGGATAGCTTGGTCTCACGGGGAATGGATACAGGAACTTGGCATTCTTCATCACTACAATCAAAACACAAACATTTAAGTAGGTTAACACAAGGTTTATTAATACATTTTGCATGCAGCACCAGGGCTTTTTTTTAGAAAGGGCATTATTTACAATGTAGGCCCCTTCCATCAAGAGAAAGGCCCATTTCCCTAAAATAATTTCTTTAAAATGATTCAATTTTCCCCAAATTTCAAGCTTACATGTACTTTTGAAATTTTCTTTTTTCACCATTTAAAGTTTTGTCATGATTTTTTTCCCTAAAATGGAAGGCCAGACCCTTTCCCCAAATGAACACAAAAAATATCTGCATACCGGTACTACCATTAGGTCCAAGAAACCAAAATAGCTATTTGTGACTCATACTCCTTACTGTCTAAAAGAATCTCTAAAATGAGTGAATACAAGCTGATTTTAATAAATTTACTTTTGTTTTCAGTTTTTTAGAAAATAGTTTGTACATATTACATCGATCTAACTTAAGAGTTCATTGATGATTGGTTGACTTAAAACAGTGCTCGATGCACCCACATCGCTTACCAATTTACACATGTTCAATTGGGGCATCTGCATAGTGAACATGTGTGTTTACTTTTGGAAAATGTAGAACGTCTGTGGTCTTGAAACACACGTATCTTCAATATTGGCCAGAAATTGTGAGGTTTTGTTATCCCCACGCTTTTTGAAAAAAAGGTGGGGATATTGTGGTTATCTCCGCCGTCCGTCCGTCTGTCTGTCCGTCCGTCCTAGCCACTATCTCCTCCTACACTAAAAGCACTAGAACCTTGAAACTTACACACATGGTAGCTATGAGCATATGTGCGACCCTGCACTATTTGGAATTTTGATCTGACCCCTGGGTCAAAAGTTATAGCGGTTGGGGTGGGGCCGCGTCAGAAATTATCACTCATTTTTTTAGGTTATTTTACATTTACTTCTTTATTTCTACACTGATTCACTTCAAATTGATACTGGACCTCTCTTATGACAATACGGTCAATCTCAACCATGCATGGCCCCATTCCCAACCCTGGGGCGCCCCGCCCACATAGGCCACACCCACCAAAAATTTCCATTTACTATAATTTTTTCATTTCTACACGGATTCACTTCAAATTGATACTGAACTTTTGTTATGACATTAGGGTCAATCTCAACTATGCATGGCCCCAATCCCAACCCTGGGGCGCCCGCCCACATAGGCCACACCCACCAAAAAATTCCATTTACTATAATTTTTTCATTTCTACACGGATTCACTTCAAATTGATACTGAACTTCTCTTATGACATTAGGGTCAATCTCAACTATGCATGGCCCCATAACCAACCCTGGGGCCCCGCCCACATAGACCACACCCACCCAAAATTGCCTTTACTATAATTTCTTCATTTCTACACCGATTCACTTCAAATTGATATTGAACTTCTCTTATGACAATACAGTCAATCTCAACTATGCATGGCCCCATTACCAACCCTGGGGCGCCCCTGCCACATAGACCACACCCACCCAAAATTGCCTTTTACTATAATTTCTTTATTTCTACACCGATTCACTTCAAATTGATACTGAACCTCTCTTATGACAATACGGTCAATCTCAACTATGCATGGCCCCATTACCAACCCTGGGGCCCCGCCCACATAGACCACACCCGCCCAAAATTGCCTTTTACTATAATTTCTTCATTTCTACACCGATTCACTTCAAATTGATACTGAACTTCTCTTATGACAATACGGTCAATCTCAACTATGCATGGCACAATTACCAACCCTGGGGCGCCCTGCCCACATATGTCACACCCACCCAAAATTGCCTTTTACTATAACTTCTTCATTTCTACACCAATTCACTTCTAATTGATGATGAACTTCTCTTATGACAATACGGTCAATCTCAGCTATGCATGGCCCCATTACCAACCCTGGGGCACACCTAGGTCAAACATTCGGCATTGGGAATACGCGTCGGCCTCTGCCGCGCCATTTCTAGTTAGTTATATACTGATTACTGACTGCAGTAAAGATGGCATAATTGATCGATTAAGGTGTCCCGCTTTTTGTCAAATGCCTTGACACTTTAATGGAATGTCTTGATTTGGGCCTGAACAATTCTGGCATGTATGCAACATATTCTGATGAAATTCATTAAAAAAAATCAGCTGCTCATGTGTATTACTAAGCCAATCTGGGCATTTTATTAACAGCTGTCTGGTTGGTTGATGGAGTTATAAATCAACTATTTTATTGTAAGTTTCTTAATGATCACAGGGCTTTTTTGGCACGATTTCATACATTTATTATATATTGCATGAAATAAACAATACAGGCAGCTTTAAATGTATGTAACCTATCTATTTCACTAGACAACAGGCACCATCTAAAGATGGTATCCTAACCTTTGTCATAATATTTCCTGTATTCAGGAGATTTGTGTCCTAAAATGCACCAAATTTGTCCCAACAGTCACGGTTTGACGGTGTGTCTTTCTAATGCTCACTGTTTGACAACGATAGCAGATTTCTATGAAAAAGTTATCTTAACTTATTCTTAATACCCTAACAGAGGTATACATATTTCAGTCAAACTTATATGCTGACAAGTATCAACTGTACATTGCCTGGAATATGTGTCCTAACAGTCACGGTTTTTGTCCCAACAGTCACGGCTGTTTAAAGTGCCTCTATTTCTGCTTTAACATCACCCTAAATATAAGCATGCATGTCATTGTCTTCATTGAACAGCCACTGAGAGAATAAGACTGGTCTTTGACCTTTCAGGTTTATCAAGTCATCATACTGACTATAGAAACTTTTTGTCCCAACAGTCACGGCGGATTTACTATACACAGATCACAAAATTTTAATGGACCCCAAATGTAAAACTCTATGGTCCACATGATTCCCAAACCTCTGTTATTATAAGTTTGTTCCATTGCAGTGTAAAATGTGCATAAATGCACACAAAATAATGGTCTTAATGCAATGGAACAAGTCCCAACAGTCACATTTATATATTTAATTAATTCTTTAAAATATTTACACTAAACCATTAAATATTTCAACAGAAATTATTTTTCTTACTGCTTTGGTTTTCATCTTGCATTAAATAATTAAAAATATAGATCTACTAGGTACATTTGATTAAATAATGAATTATAAAATGGCAATAAATTAAGTAGGAAGTGCAACATAATATTGCGTTTTTATACTTATTTTTCAAAAACTAAAATACAAGATTACTGTCCTTTCCTGTCAAATAGAACAGTATATTGTGTTAATGTATAAAAGAGCAAGAATTCTCCTCCATTACACTAATAACTGATACTTCATATATAACATCTCATTTTTGTCCCAACAGTCACGGTTCTAGTGATTTAATTTGTGACATCATATCTCAAAAACTACGCAAGATAAGTTGGTCAAATTTTGAACATTGATTTAAATGCCATGGTATTAAATGACAAACATGCTTGTGTACAGAATAGTCCTTGATTCTTCTTAAAATAAAACTGACCATGTTCAAGACTCTTTTTACACTACCTTTTGACTCTTATTTTATCAATATTTTCATATAAAGATGTTTATCATGTACAAAGTAGTTATATAAAAGCATTCTCTATATCCCAACTAACTCATAAAATGGATAGATAATAATATACATGTCTCTGTTATTCCTATATTTTGTTATAATTTTTTTTACATCTTTTTACATTTTGAACAAATTTTCTGTCAGTCATAGTTATTTTTTTATACTGAATGAACATATTTCTTTGAAACATTAACTATTTCATAAAATTTGAAGTTTCAGCAAATAGAAACATCTATATTATTTCCACTTGTGAGAACTTTTTTTTACAAAATGTCACACTTATTTTGCTTTAGGCATACATGCCATAATTTTTCAGACCAATACCGGGACATTGAGTTAAATTGTCCGGGACTTTTGCCGATTTTCCGGGACATGTATAAAATGTAGCGATATTTATAGACATATGCATTTTTGGTACGTCTTTTTTTGTTTCGCATCGTTTATTGCAAACGTTCGAAAGCCTATCCGAAATACACTTGATCTATTAACGTCAAATTAAACATTACTACTTCCGTTACTAGATACAAGCCACGTGTTTTCAGTGTAAGCGTTATAAACATAGATGGTGACGTCACTGCGTTATTGTTATTAAGACCAGTGTGTAACGCGTAGTTGTTGAAACGCCTTTATTCATTCATTCACTGGGGGTTTAGAACAAGACAATAATAAACCTAGTGAGGATGACGTTTTTATTTGCTTACTTTTTTACTCAACTTCTTTGTCGGTTAAACGTGCGAACATAAACTGCTTTTAATTTTTTACTCAGCGATGTTGGACATCAGATGTGTGAACAACTTTCCTTTGCCCTTATGCAGCGGGAAATAATGACATAGTAGATTAAAGTCAATTAACAACCACATTAAACAATGCGCCTTTTCGGTTTGACCGCGAACGTGAGACAATCGATATGATAACAGGACCCCTGTTAATTGATCGATTTTGACACGTAGCGTAGTCTGCCTATTCGGGTAGGCATTGTCATGGAGACGCTGCAGATATACACAGATTCAGGTGCAGTTAAGCCTAAGATAAGGTACATGTATATATGGATTTTGTAAATTCCGGGACATTTGACAGATTTCCGGGACAGCGGGACAAGGTCTTTATTTCCGGGACTGTCCCGGACAATCCGGGACGTATGGCATGTATGCTTTAGGCCATAAATGACATTGACTGTTTCGTTTTTTTAACAAAGCTTGGTCCAATCCAGTCTTGTACGGGTTTTAGACTATACCTCGATTTGGAGAACGTCGGCATTATTTGTGTGCACGATATTATCAGTGCTGTTCAAGCGCTTATTATATTTGCGATATATTTCAAGCGGTTTGTGATTCGGCTTCATGGAAAACAAATATGTTGCGCAATTCGAAATATTCCTAAGCAAAACCCTGCCAGCAAAACGAAAACTGTTGATTTTGTTAAGCAAGCGTCATTAAATAAACAAACATCGTCAAAAAGTATTGTCTTTCCATTGAAACTCCTTCCATTGTTAATGATAGTGATTTAATAACAAGGGATTCTTTTGCATCATCATCGTTGATTTCCGAAAGCAAAGTGCTAACTAATATTCAACATATTGAGAGCAGTCGTTCTTCAGAAGAAGATGAAGCGCGTCCTTATAAAATGGCGCGTGCCTGATGTGACTGAAGACTTTGTGTGAGCTAATTATGTGGAAAACTGTTCATCATGGAGGCGTTTGTGATTAAAGATGCTGAACTCATTCATGTTGATTTAAATCCCAATTTATTTTCCCAACGTCTTGAAAATGCCGATAAAATTACCAATTTCAAAGCCATGGGCTATCTCCCCAAAAAGCTAAAAAAAAGCCCTGGATCATTTAAATGTTACTGTAACAATCTAAATCACTATGATCTACTGCATTCTTTCTTTTTAAATGCATAAGTTTATATGTATAATTCTTCAGAAAATGGGCATCTTTAGTATTGAACTGTTGCAATCATACCTTTCAGGTCTGCTAAGGAGAGTGTCTGATTCAGTTGGGACATCCGTCATTGTTCTTGATTGATGATTTATAGTCTGAAATTGTATGGTAAAAAATTAATAGATCTTTTATAACATTAAATACATAATTTGATCAACTTATGGAAAGATTTTTTATAAATTGAACTAGAGATACTTTCTATTACAGTATATATTTGGCTTAACAAATTTCTATAACCATGTATGCAACAATTTTTTCTACACCACACAAACCCTACGACATATCATCTACGAACATGTCCAATATTTCAGGCTAACGGTAGCACTTTAACTAAACAATTCTTATCTTTATTTCACTTACGATCAATATTAAACTACTGAAATGCACATTCGGTCATAACTAGTAACAAGAGGGCCAAGATGTAAAGTTGCGCCGGTCAAAATTCCTAAAAAGCGACATTTAAAGTTATGGTAGCCAGAACTAGGCACAACCCAGTTTCGAACTCAGCCGAGATTTCATTGGGACAAAGCTTCTGACCAAGTTGAAGATGGGACAAGAAATGTGGCCTCTAGAGTGTTTACGAGGAAATGTTAAAGGACGTACGGAGGAACATACGACGGACAAAGACCGGTCACAAACGCTCACCTGAGCAATCAGATGAGCTAAAAAGAACGTGACATTTTATTCTTATATATTGTAGTGAAATAAGGTCACTTCCAACAGCCTTGCTGTTGGGCTAGCTCTTTAGCGACGTGGTTAAAGTGTTTGAATACCACTCTAGAGGTCGTGGGTTCAATCCCCGGCCTGAGCTCAGTATTTTCACATTAAAATCAATATCATCGATAGTCTGTCCGAAAATATTTATCCGGATATCAGATAATTGTCTACAGGACGCCATTTACAACTGCTGCTCATCAACGTATATTTTAAACCAATAATTTTTTTAAATTTCATTAAACATTACCATATATACGTTATTATTGACAATTACCGACTGACGTTATTTGAGATTTCGGTAAATAATCCTTGATCACGGGATGTTTACATTTCACAATGGTACCCAGTTTTACTTAAGGGATCCAGAAAACTGGTTTTAGCGGGAAAAATTAATATCAATAAAGAACAACCTGTTATATAGAGTAGAATGCAAAACAAATATTTTATAAATTGTTTCGCTTGACTACTTGTACTGCGTTGATAAATAAATATTGTAAATTAACTACATAGAATCTATCTACATGAACAGGACTTGAAGTTCAGTACATACTGTATGTGTATGTCTGTTTCTTTTTTGACATATTACGGTCACTTAATAGTGCTCGATTGGTCATTGTCGGCACGGGTACTACTTACATGTACCCCGGGTACATGTAAGTATACTTACGTGTACCCTGGGTACGGTAAATATACTAAAACGTACCCGGTCGATATTAGACTGTACCCAAGTTTTATTCCCGCCTAAAATCCGTTGTGGTAAAACGCGTTATCGATTACCGTAATAGTTCTGGCTTCCATAACTTTAAATGTCGCTTTTTATGATTTTTGACTGGCGCGACTTTATAGGTATGTCAATACTATATAAACTGTACGCTGAAGTTTCTTTAGCTACGTAGGTTCTAATTACGAATCAAAATTCAATTAAAAAATATCTGCATAAACATATTTTTTGAGTAGGAGTCTCGATAATAAAGAGGCAATTTAACAGAAAATTGACATACATATGAACATAATTAATTTAAAAAATATAGTCGACAACGACCGATTCAGCGTTAAAATTCCCGTTTACGTCTTAGTATATTTACCGTACCCGGGGTACATGTAAGTATACTTAAGTGTTCCCGCGGCCGGTACATGTAAGTATTACCCGAACCGACAATGACCAATCGAGTCTTAATAGCTCTAGTAGAAATGTGCGACCCGTGTACGATTCCCAAAACATATTGGCAACATGACACAACTTCAGCATATAAATGCATATGATAATATTTTCTGATAATTTTCAGTATATAGATATTTTGAACAAATGTTATTTTGTAGAATATATCTGGATCCGCGCGAAATTCAAGGGTCAGGCAGTTTACTGATAGACAACATTTATCGAAGTCCGCAATCATCCAAAGAGAACAACTTTAACTTGAACTTACTTCTAAGAAAGGCTGTTGAACTGAAAGATACAGATATCCTTATTGCAGGCGATTTCAATTATGGGAGTTTGAACTGGGAATTATATCAATCACATGACAGTATAGAACATTGCTCTTCAATGTTTATGGAAACCATTAAAGATTTAATTCTGTTTCAACATGTGGGTGGAGAGACAAGACATCGTATTGGACAATCACCTTCGCGGTTAGGTTTGCTGTTTACTAACGAGGATGGTATGTTGAACGATCTAGATATACTACCGCCTTTAGCTGCGAGTGACCATTCGTGTCCTTCTTTTCGTTTTATGTGTTATACGGATATCAAGCTATGTGATGTTCCACGTCCAAACTTTTATAAAGGGAACTATACTGCTATAAGAGAGTCTTTACAGACAACTGACTGGTGTAAAAGTGAAAAAAATGGGATAGAAAAACATACAACTTAGGTAAAACACGGACTCTAGATGAGACGGATATGAAACGGGTCCGTATCGGCAAATAGTCTGTCAAAACTTTGTTACGTAACCAGTAGCTATCGATTAGCGTACCTCTTTGAAAATAAACAAGAAACGATGAATGTTTTGACACCCAAAGTATAATTTAAAAAAAGGCTTAAGTGTGTACATCAAACTGTATAACCTCGGCGCTTCGATGTACGCTAATCGATAGCTACTGGTTACGTAACAAAGTATCGACAAGGTTAAACGCGTGTGGGTAAAACATAAAATGTGTATTTCTCGTGTTTAACTCGCTATACATCCAATAATAACAACGGAAATATACTAAAAGTTATATTTTTTTGAAAGAGGAATTAATAAGTAACAAGATAACGTATAAACCAATAAAATCGGATGATTAGTTTTTGCATAAATTTGAATTGACTACAGTAAGGGTCAAATACTCGTTTCAACTCCTGTCAATATACGTTCCGTGGTAAAACCATCAAATAAAGCGAAGAAAAAGCCATGGTTTAACAAACAAACTCTTATAGCTATTGAAAATGAAAAGAAAGCTTGGAAAAAATATTTTATGTGCAAAAGCGTTATTTTCAACAGTATGCTGAAAAGCGTAATGCAGCTACAAAGTCATGTAGAGATGCGAAGCTCAATTTTGAAAAAGAACTTGCTGGAAATATAAAGTCAGACTTAAGTCATTCTGGAACTATATGCGCAATAGTCAAAAAAACAAAAACTGGAATTGGTGATCTAGAAAATTCTGATGGAGTACGTATTTCACCCGATGAACAAAAGGCAGAGCTTTTAAATGCATATTTCTCGAGTGTTTTTACAGACGATCGAGGACCTATCCCAAATACCTACACTAAGTGAACAGCATTTTTATAATGAACTAATTGACACTGAAATAACTCCGGCCAAAGTTAAGAAGAAATTGTCTTCACTAAATACTTCAAAGTCACCTGGAATTGATTGTATTCACCCTCTGCTGCTGAAGGAATGCTCTGAGGAACTATGTAACATTCTGTGTAAACTCTTTAATCAGTCTGTTCAAAGTGAGTGTTTACCCGATATGTGGAGGAAAGCACCGAGTTTCACCATTGTTTAAGAAAGGAAATAAACACTTGTGTTCACACTATAGACCAGTAAGTTTGACTGTGATATTTTGTAAACTTCTAGAAACCTTTGTTAGAGACTCTGTCATGAAACATATGGAAGATAATAACTTGTTTACCAGTCATTAGCATGGTTTTAGACAAAACACTCTTGTGTTACCCAACTTCTCGAGGTTGTAGAGCAATGGTCACATATTTTAGAGAATGGCGGCAGTATCTACTTAGATTTTGCCAAAGCTTTCAATACAGTCCCATATGAACGACTCTTAGGAAAACTACATACATTGTACTTACGGAATCCGCGGGAAAGTGCATGGTTGGATTAAATCATTTTTATTGAACAGGCACCAACAAGTTCGTGTCGGGGCGTCAGAATCTACTTGGGTACCACAAGGGAGTGTCTTAGGACCTACATTGTTTCTTGTATATATAAATGACTTGCCGGACATTGTTGAAAACATAGTAAAACTTTTCGCTGATGACACGAACATTTATAGAGTAATTTCTGGACCATCCGATATTGACAGCCTCCAGAGGGATATAGACAGTTTACAACAGTGGTCAGATACATGGCTTCTCAGATTTAATACTGGAAAATGTAAATGTATGCACTTTGGCAAAGAGAACCCTAAACATCAATATGCAATAGGTAACACTTCAATTGAAAACGGGAAACAAGAAAGAGACCTCGGTGTTATATTTGATGACGAACTAAAGTTTAATAAACATATAGCTCAAAAAGTTAAAAAAGCCACTCAACAAGTAGGCATGATACGGAACACTTTCTCTTGCATGGATCCTGAAGTATTTATACCTTTATACAAAAGTTTTGTTCGTCCGCATCTGGAATATACTAGTGTAGTGTGGAATCCCACTTACAGGAAATATATTTTAGCCATAGAAAATTTCCAGCGCAGGGCCACCAAAATGGTTACAGGATTGAAAGAAAAGTCATACGAAGAAAGACTGAGAATTTTAGGTCTCCCCACCTTAATATACAGAAGGGATCGAGCGGACATGTTACAAATCTTTAAAATGTTGAATAAGTTTTAAAGTGTTAATATCGACGACATTGAACTTGTACAGAACAACAATAGGGGTCACAAATACAAACTTAAGAAACACACCATACAGTCTAATTTCGGAGCGAAACGTTTTTCCAACAGAGTGATTAACGAGTGGAACGTATTGCCGAATAAATCCGTAGTCAGAAAATGTCAACGCCTTCAAGAGCTCACTTAACAGCAGCTGGAAGGACCGTGAAAACAAGTTTTTCTATCAGTAGACAGTCAAAATACTTCATACGTGTAAGATACACAGTGTAAACAAACTTAAATTGTCAATCGATTTAAATTGGGCCACCCATGATTTATCTCACCAACGGCCAGCGACGACAAAAATTAAGGTAAACGATGGTACTTAAGACGTCTATACGCATAAGACGTTTTATAAAAGCGTAATTATGATGAAGTACCTAATATCGATATACTGTCTGCACGTCAATTTAATCTCTTTATTGCTTCTTGTATCCTTAGCAGGGCATTGAAAATTATTTCAACCAAGGCGAGTTGAATAGGTCTAATTAGCGTCTGGAGCACATGCCCCTGTATATGACGTCATTTTAATCTGCATCAATGCATGTGTACTGTAGTTGATGTCGTCATATTAACTCATGACGTCACTTTGTTTACACGAGGATCAAACGCGTCTCAGTCAGGAATAATATCTTGTCAATATCTTCTTTAGAACATTAATTTTGCTTGCGCCGTTTGTCATCCAATTAGTAATTGTAATGGATGTTTCTATTCCACAATCTCCACCACAGATCGTCGATGGCATAACGTTGAAATTTCCAGCAGTGTTGTGGCGTCTTGTAAACAGTTGTAACACAGGTGCAATTGGATGGGAAAGCGATGGGACGTGTGTAAGAATTGATCAAGAAAAGTTTGAAGAAAACTACCTCAATACGCAAACGTTTTTCAAGACCAAACATTTTCAGAGCTTTATTCGACAACTAAACATCTATGGTTTCAGGAAGTTGCCATCTCACTATCATAGATCACAGGATGAGGCAGTGTTCGTTTATAGACATGAGTGTTTTAGCAGAGGCCATCCTGAGCGTCTGTCAGGGGTTGTAAGAAATACAGCAGTTAGGCGTACTCAACGGGAAAAATCCATCAGGGACCTTGAAGCAAAACATGTAAGGAGTTATGGAGCAAAGTAACAGTAATGTTTAACTTTTGTAAAGTTGTTGTTTGAGCTTAAAGTTTAACTGTGAACATAAAATTCACAGACCTGTAATAGTTTAACCCTTTATACTGTTTTTAACTGGGTTAGGCCTATTATACAACTATGAATGCAAAAAATGTATTCACACAATAATTTCCTGCCTGCTGGTAAGGTTAGATTTTGTTGTCTTAAGTGTTGACATTTGATCGAACTCGTGATTTGAAGCCACCAGGGCAGTTTTCATCCTGAAAAAAAAATCCATTTAAAGATTGTCATTGTGTAATGAAGATTTCATTTTTCAGGGCAAGATCCTCTTTGATGACAATGATTCTCATGACAAAAGTCCTGTCAAAACTAAAATATGCTGCTTGAAAAAAGAAGGTACAAATGGGAATTGGACTATGATGTTCGAGAAACATTTATATTCCTGAAAATTTTATAATTACGAAACATACTGCAGTGATTTTGTTTCCCCATTAGAGAAAAGTACAGGTACAATACAACATTGGGGAAAAAATTACGCGAAAAAACAAAATACCCCAGTGAGAGGCCACACATTCCTTAATCTAGGCCTTTTAGCTTTATTTTAGTTTTAATATATAGCCAATTGATGTCTTAACTCATGGCAAATAATATCATTAATTGCTAAAGGCACAACTAAATTGTGTACGTTATGAAATGTCTCTACATCAGCATGTACATTGTACTTGGACAGATGTATGCATTAACCATTTGAAACATAAATGAAATTAGCACTATTCTTTGCTAGTTGACGAAAGCCATCCATTGTTGAAGAGCAACCAAGCATCAAATGGCCTCCCCACTGGGACCCTAGCAGGGACTCAGAAAAGGGCAAAGTCCTCAAAGGTGACCACTGTCTACTTCAACTCTCGGGGCCCAACAAGCGACATTCAGACCATGAGCCCGAGCAAACTCCACCACCAGGTGGCTGATATACTCTCAGCCTTGAACCAGAGTGATGATGAAGACGGTCCCCCTTTCAAAAGGTAACTATTCTGTAAGTTACTTTCTTTCTTGATGTTTGTTGTTGTTGTTATATTTCACATGTTGTGAAACAAATTGTGTTCACTAGTCTTAATTTTTTGTACAAAAAGTAACATATGAGCCATGCTGTGCCAAAACCGGTACTTAATGTGTGTGCAGTCTGCAAAGGCTAATCTGGGACGACACTATGCACATGCATTAAGCCCCATTTTCCCACAGCTAGGATAATATAATAGTGTTTTTTTTTTCTCCAAAATTTATTAACAAAAGGGAGTATTAAGATGTTCAATTAAGAGGAGCTCGTAAGATGCATGTACAAAAGACAAATATTTATAATTTTTCGACACAACTATTAGTTCACTTATATACCATATTCTAAAATAGAAGAGACATTTCAAATTTGAATTTAACATACATTCCATTTTTAATTGAATTCAATTCTATGAAAATTATGTCTGAATTTGATTGTGCGATGCTCATATTAGCAGACTTATTTAAAGCATTTTTTTTATGCCCCCAGATCGAAAGATCGGGGGTATATTGTTTTTGGCCTGTCTGTCATTGTATGTGTCCGTGTGTCCCAAAACTTTAACCTTCTACATAACTTTTGCAATATTAAACGTAGCAACTTGATATTTGGCATGCATGTGTATCTCATGGAGCTGCACATTTTGAGTGGTGAAAGGTCAAGGTCATCCTTCAAGGTCAAAGGTCAATTTGTTTTTTTCCAAAAAACTTTAACCTTCTTCATAACTTTTGCAATATTGAAAGTAGCAACTTGATATTTGGCATGCATGTGTATCTCATAGAGCTGCACATTTTGAGTGGTGAAAGGTCAAGGTCATTCTTCAAGGTCCGGGCTGGCTCAGTCGAGGCACTGGACTATTCATCAGAGGATTGTTGGTTTGATTCCAAGCCTGACATTACTTGTGTGGGTCATGAAATTATTGTCACTGAAATTTGCCCCCTACCTCTGATTAGGAAGGCAGTTACTTGAACATGTATGTGCACTAATTCCTGTGGACTAGCCTAAATTTGATTTTTGCTAAGAAGAGACTAACGAAAAATGTCATAAAAGCGGAAAGTGTTGTCCCTAATTAGCTTGTGCAGATTGTACAGGCTAATCTGGGACACTTACGCACATGCTGTATGCCCAGTTTCCTCAGAACACAACTCGGCTTATCCAGGAAGTTTGAGGAGGTTTATGGACCACAGTGTTATGACTGCAATACAAAAGTCATGTACTGTTAAATATGGCATCAAATCAAAATAACCCTTTCCTGCCTTGAAGCAAAGTGAAAATGGCTTTATGCAACTAGCATAAAATCCGAACAGCCTGCCAGTAAATCGCAGTTTGTTCAGGTTTATGCTTTGTTCTATTAATCAGTATCTTGGGTTTGAAAATGAAGCCTTTCAAACTTGAATCTGGTAAGAAAGGTCTTTAACTAGATTTTCTACGGGAATACAAACATGTCAAAATGCATATCTGAGCGGGAAACAGTTCAACAAATAAAAACAAGTACATTATGAACGCATGATCTATCGCATCTGTTGTTTCAGGTCATGCACAATCCGTACCGTTCATAGACCTGCAGATCTGGAGAAAAAAGGTGCTACCCTGGCGTGTCTGGATAAACTTTCCCAGGACAGCAACCTCCCTACGTCTTGCAATCATCTCATGTTTGGATGTCCCCTGGATGAAAATGATGATCTTGATGACAACGATTTGAGTCTGGACTTTGATCCCAGTTTGTACGGCACAAATCATGATTACATGTCCATTTTGAATAGTTTAAACACAGATTTTGGTTCCAAGTGTCTGGATGATGGCTTGTGTCATACTGTGATGTGTAGCCGGGACATTGACGTTCTCAATGGGCAGATGATGTCCAATAATGCTATAGATTCTGTGACCAGTTTTTTGGATGATCAGATCTTAACACCGGCATATTTTGATCCAGAAACAGGGTTGGTAACCCTGCTGTTACCTGAATTCTGAATTTTTTATTTTCAACACCATTGGGCATGTTTTTTTAAAGTTGTTATTTTGTAGCATTCCTATTTGATTTTTCTGACAGTGTTGGAAAATAAAATAAAAAATCTATATTGTGTATTTTATACCCAAAGAATAAAATTAATATGTTTATTATGTTAAAAATACGCATTTTCTTTTAAAACGTGAAACATAAAATAATAAACTACATGGAAGTGGATACAATGGCCGTGTGAAACGCGTTCATTCAGTCACCAATGAATTGTCTCAAACTGTCATCCAGTTACAGAATGCTTCCCCTGCGATTTATCAAACTCTGCAAGTGCCCACTGTTTGTTCTCAAGTTCTGACAACAACTGTCCATACTCTGCCACAATTTTCTCAAAGCCCCCGCCCACTGCCTGATAAGCCTTCAGCGCTTGCTCTCTATGCAACTTCTCCTTCTCAGCTTCCTTGTGGGCTTCCTCCAGATGAGACCTGCAGGTTAAAAGCAAGTTTGTTCATATTTGAGGGTTGATCTGCAAAAAGGGATTTAATGCATGAGCATAAATAGTAATCTAAGATTAGCCTGTGCAGTCTGCACATGTAAATCAGGGGCGACACTTTTCGCTTTTATTGTATTTTGCGTTTGAAGGAAGACTCTTCTTGACAATAATCAAGTTTAGGCAGAAAGAGTCTCTAGTCTGATACACCTGTGTGGACTGCATCTGGGATGACACTTTAGGCACATGCATTTAACCACGTTTAATCAGAGCGCAATTCATTCACAAAACTTTCATTTCATAGACATGATGTGATCAGAAAAACAAGTGTCATGAATTCATGTCCACTTATAAATGATTTTCAAATATATGTCACTCCACTATATTGATCCCTTTTGTATGCTAAATGTCTTACCTGACATTCCTGGGAGCTAAGTGTCTTTCCTGACATTCCTGAGCGCTTAATGTCTTACCTGACATTTCTGAGTGCTTAATGTTTTACCTAACATTCCTGAGACCAAAATGTCTTACCTGACATTACTAAGACCTAAATGTCTTACCTGACATTCCTGGGAGCTAAATGTCTTACCTGACATTCCTGAGACCTAAATGTCTTACCTGACAATCCTGAGACCTAAATGTCTTACCTGACATTCCTGAGACCTAAATGTCTTACCTGACATTCCTGAGACCTAAATGTCTTACCTACATTCCTGAGACCTAAATGTCTTACCTGACATTCCTGAGACCTAAATGTCTTACCTACATTCCTGAGACCTAAATGTCTTACCTGACATTCCTGGGAGCTAAATGTCTTACCTGACATTCCTGAGATCAAAATGTCTTACCTGACATTCCTGAGATCAAAATGTCTTACCTGACATTCCTGACAGCTAAATGTCTTACCTGACATTCCTGAGCGCTTACTGTCTTACCTGACATTCCTGAGATCAAAATGTCTTACCTGACATTCCTGACAGCTAAATGTCTTATCTGACATTTCTTAGAGCTACATGTCTTACCTGACATTCCTGAGCGCTTGGACAGTCTCCAAGGTAAAGGTTTCAGTAAGAATTTGTAACTCGACCATCCTGAAAACATTTATAAAGGTAAATAATTTTACATGTTTTGTTATGAACTTCATTTAACAACAATAATCATAATACCGGGTAGATGTATTTAATAAAACATGTATGCCTCTGACAAGCAGCAACAATATGTGTAGATATGTGCAATCTTTTCATAATACAAGGCTTTGTGAACTTGACATTTGACCTTGAAATAAACACATATTTCCTTTCTTGTAAGTAAACTGCACACCACTTTAGATGATCATAGGTCTCTTAAGATATTGTGTGGGAATAAACGTAGTGATACAAGCCCCTATGACCATGATCTTTGATCTAAAAAAACAATAGGGGTATTCCTTTTTTTCCTAAGTAACAAACATACAAATATAGACAATTGTGGATCAAAGTGTTCTCTAGAAACAAATTAAATGACACAAGCCTCTGTGACCTTGCCCCGATGCTTTCAAAATTTAAAAAGGTGTCTTCCCTTCTTTCAAAGTTGCCATCATACCAAATGGGATGATCTTCGGTAAAAGTGTTCTTAAGATATCATGCAACAACGAATTTTATGTTGCAACTCTGTACTATTGACCTTTGACATGTTGAGCCCAAAATCTCTTGGCGTATTAATTTCTTTCTTTTTAAGTAACCATCATACCAATTTGCATGATTTTTTATCAAAGTTTTATCCAGATATCATGTGGAAAACAATTGTCTCTAAGGGCTCACCTACTGACGGACAAGAGCAAAGCAATATCCCTCAACTAGTTTGAAGGGAAGCAAAATAACTTTAGAGCTTTGTCACAAATGTGACTCATATTTCCAGCACGGTTTTTCAGCTACTTTAAAGGGGAGATAATTCAGGAAAGTTTGAATTTAATACTCAAAGAAATGTGGAGGCTGTCAGCTCCACTGACTTGGAATATATTATGCAGGAAAAACGACAAACTGACGAAAAAATTGACTTATATACACACCCTCCTTACAGAAGTGTTATAAGTATTAACTTAGCAGAAACAATCACATATACAGTCTCACCTGCACATCCGACCACTTGCATTTAGCGACCCACCCCGCTAAACGACGGTTATTGATTCCTCCCAAGCTAAAATCAATTAAAAATGGCTTTACTTAACGACCACCTTAAATCCGCGACCAACGACCTTTGTTTGTCTTACAAATTAACACTCATTACGACAGTAAGCGACCATGTTGCAGTTTTGCAGTGAAGTTGCTAAGCAATGGTGACACTCAACTAACAATGCAGGTGCTAATCCTCTACTTGGCATCCACGCTTACCGGGATCGGGAGCAAACTGTGAAAACTCGGCTGACATTAATTATATTTTTACTTAAAGTTTGAAAATAATTGTTTTGATTCCAATGACAATTTTTACTCAAAGGTAAGTTTGTAACGGACAGCAGTATAAAAAGGGAGGTAGATAATTTTTCAAGCACTTGCAAAAGTACACAAATCAGAGCAGTATGTCTTCTACTAAACGAAAGTGTCTTACATTGGAAGAGCGGATGAAAGCACTAAAATGCTTGAATCCGGGAGGAGCTGTAGAGCTGTAGCGACCGAGATGGGTGTTGGCAAGACACAAATACAGTCGGTGTTGAAAAGAAAACGAGAAATTATTGAAGAATATAAAGGGGACGGTAATCTACAAACCAAGCGTCCGCGGAAAGCAACAGAATATGATGATCTGAATGACCTTGTTCACAAGTGGTTCCTGGATGCACTGTCTAATCTGAGAGAACACTTTCCCCCTAGACTGGATGTTTGTTTATGAGTGACTTCTTTAAAACGAAAAATTTCATAAAAGCGGCACACATGCATAAAGCCCCGTGCATACCTGATTTTTAAGCTCATTGCATCACACTTTGCGTACAGCCACTCAGCAGTGATGGTGTCTTGTTCAACCTGTCTCTCCAGCTTGAAGCGTGATATCAAGGTATCCAGTAGTTGAAGTGAGTCTAACAGCGTCTTCAAAAAGAAACAATAGTTCAAAGAATGATTAAATAAGGTTAGAAAAAAACTCATTTTTTAACGGTTACTTGTATGTATAAATGTGAAAGAGGGTTTGACTCTTTAAGGCAGAGAAATCCACTTCAAAGAAAGTTTGGCTTTTTTATTTTCACTGAAATATATTGTAAGCAAAACTACATTTATAAGTTTCTTGGTTACAGGGTAAATAAAGTTGCTACAAGTGAAAGAATCATGTTTGGAGGGCAAATAAATGTGCTACAAGTGAAAGTATATTTTCTGAGGGCAAATAAATGTGCTACAAGTCAAAGAACATTTTTTCTGAGGGCAAATAAATGTGTTACAATTGAAAGTATCATGTTGGGGAAAATAAATGTGCTACAGGTGAAAGTGTCATGGTTTGAGGGCCAATATATGTGCTACAAGTGAAAGTATCATGTTGGAGGTCAAATACATGAGATACAAGTAAAAGTATCATGTAGGAGGGATAATAAATGAGCTACAAGTAAAAGTGTCATGGTTTGAGGGCCAATTTATGTGCTACAAGTTAAAGTATCACGTTGAAGAGAAAATAATTGTGCCACAAGTGAAAGTGCCATGGTTTGAGGGCCAATATATGTGCTACAACTTAAAGTATCATGATGGAGGGCAAGTAAATGTGCTACAAGTAAAAGTTTTATGGTTGGAGGGGAAATATATGTGATACAAGAAAAAGTGTCATGTATGAGGGCAAATGAATGTGCTAAAGTGAAAATATCATGGGCGCAGATCAATTTAATGCACTACAAGTAAAAGTATCACTGTTGCAGGGCAAATAAATGTGCTACAAATAAAAATATCGTGGGTGAATGAAAAATGAATGTGCTACAGGTGAAAATATAATGGTTGCATGTAAATTAAATGCCCTACTAGTAAAAGTATCACTGTTGGGAGGCAAATAAATGTGCTAAAAGTGAAAATATCATGGCTGAATGGCAAAAATAAATGTGCTCATAAACTATATATTCCTTTTGCATTACAACTTTCTATAATAAATTCTATATCCATTCATCACCAAGCTTAATTCTATAACTGCAGATATCCCTCTTTAGGCTTTTGATGGACATTAATATACCATATGAGGCTCACTCTGTTTAAAAGGGGGGTTTAATGTGCTTAACATGTTGTCCCAGATTAGCCTGTGCAGTCTCATAAAAACGAAGTGTCTTCCCTGATTAGCCTGTGCAGAATGCACAGGCTTATTTGGGATGACACTGTATGCACATGCATTAAACCCCCTTTTCTCATAGCGTGTTTTATGTATATTACCTGATAGTAGGTTTCAAAGAGTTTTTCCTTCTTCACATAATCTTCTTTTAGTTTCTGTTTGTTCTCTGCCAACTGCAGAGTTTCACCTTCAACAATGGCAGGCAGTTGTGATGATTTGGCAAACATCAACTTTGAACTCTCTAAAAAACATTTTAGTTATTTTTTATATGTTAAACAACACAATAAAGGTACGGCCTGTCGTGAAGAAAGGGCAAAAAAGTTTGTTTGTTCAAATAAAGGACAACTGAATCCTATTCAAAACCGTAATGGACAAAAGCGTGATCACAAATTAGTAAAGTACTTATGTCACTACATCTCAACATCTCAAATGAAAGACAAGTTAGTAGGTAATAAGAGTCATGTCACGTAAAATTGTGTCTTATACCATATGCAGCCAGCGTAGCTCTAGGCCAGCTGTGCATCAACATAGACAAGTCAGGAGCTACCTTGTCTGCTACAAAGTCATGCTAGGTTTCATGGTCTAAACAACAGACAGGGTAGATTTTGGTCTGTAGCTACACTGGCCGAACATGGCATAAGACCCATTTGGGCATGATGCAGCTCAATTGTAGTGTTGGATTGAACAAGCTCCTTGTGAATTGTGATGGCAGTGTCTTTATCACTTAACAAAGGATAATTTGTATGAAAGATTTGTAATCATATATACCTTGAGACGTGCTTTGCGGGTCATGAGCCATCACAAGGTTTTCACACCTGCGCCGCAGCCGTTCCTCCATTACAGGTATGAGAGCTTGTTGAAGAGAGGACAGATGCTGAAAGCAGTGTATGTACTGGGGCTAACATCCTCACACATTCAGGTATGAGAGCTTGTTGAAGAGAGGACAGATGCTGAAAGCAGTGTATGTACTGGGGCTAACATCCTCACACATTCAGGTATGAGAGCTTGTTGAAGAGAGGACAGATGCTGAAAGCAGTGTATGTACTGGGGCTAACATCCTCACACATTCAGGTATGAGAGCTTGTTGAAGAGAGGACAGATGCTGAAAGCAGTGTATGTACTGGGGCTAACATCCTCACACATTCAGGTATGAGAGCTTGTTGAAGAGAGGACAGATGCTGAAAGCAGTGTATGTACTGGGGCTAACATCCTCACACATACAGGTATGAGAGCTTGTTGAAGAGAGGACAGATGCTGAAAGCAGTGTATGTACTGGGGCTAACATACTCACACATTCAGGTATGAGAGCTTGTTGAAGAGAGGACAGATGCTGAAAGCAGTGTATGTACTGGGGCTAACATCCTCACACATACAGGTATGAGAGCTTGTTGAAGAGAGGACAGATGCTGAAAGCAGTGTATGTACTGGGGCTAACATCCTCACACATTCAGGTATGAGAGCTTGTTGAAGAGAGGACAGATGCTGAAAGCAGTGTATGTACTGGGGCTAACATCCTCACACATACAGGTATGAGAGCTTGTTGAAGAGAGGACAGATGCTGAAAGCAGTGTATGTACTGGGGCTAACATCCTCACACATTCAGGTATGAGAGCTTGTTGAAGAGAGGACAGATGCTGAAAGCAGTGTATGTACTGGGGCTAACATCCTCACACATTCAGGTATGAGAGCTTGTTGAAGAGAGGACAGATGCTAAAAGCAGTGTATGTACTGGGGCTAACATCCTCACACATTCAGGTATGAGAGCTTGTTGAAGAGAGGACAGATGCTGAAAGCAGTGTATGTACTGGGGCTAACATCCTCACACATTCAGGTATGAGAGCTTGTTGAAGAGAGGACAGATGCTGAAAGCAGTGTATGTACTGGGGCTAACATCCTCACACATACAGGTATGAGAGCTTGTTGAAGAGAGGACAGATGCTGAAAGCAGTGTATGTACTGGGGCTAACATCCTCACACATTCAGGTATGAGAGCTTGTTGAAGAGAGGACAGATGCTGAAAGCAGTGTATGTACTGGGGCTAACATCCTCACACATTCAGGTATGAGAGCTTGTTGAAGAGAGGACAGATGCTGAAAGCAGTGTATGTACTGGGGCTAACATCCTCACACATTCAGGTATGAGAGCTTGTTGAAGAGAGGACAGATGCTGAAAGCAGTGTATGTACTGGGGCTAACATCCTCACCATACAGGTATGAGAGCTTGTTGAAAAGAGGACAGATGCTGAAAACAGTGTATGTACTGGGGCTAACATCCTCACACATTCAGGTATGAGAGCTTGTTGAAGAGAGGACCGATGCTGAAAGCAGTGTATGTACTGGGGCTAACATCCTCACACATACAGGTATGAGAGCTTGTTGAAGAGAGGACAGATGCTGAAAGCAGTGTATGTACTGGGGCTAACATCCTCACACATTCAGGTATGAGAGCTTGTTGAAGAGAGGACAGATGCTGAAAGCAGTGTATGTACTGGGGCTAACATCCTCACACATTCAGGTATGAGAGCTTGTTGAAGAGAGGACAGATGCTGAAAGCAGTGTATGTACTGGGGCTAACATCCTCACACATACAGGTATGAGAGCTTGTTGAAGAGAGGACAGATGCTGAAAGCAGTGTATGTACTGGGGCTAACATCCTTACACATTCAGGTATGAGAGCTTGTTGAAGAGAGGACAGATGCTGAAAGCAGTGTATGTACTGGGGCTAACATCCTCACACATACAGGTATGAGAGCTTGTTAAAGAGAGGAGAGATGCTGAAAGCAGTGTATGTACTGGGGCTAACATCCTCACACATTCAGGTATGAGAGCTTGTTGAAGAGAGGACAGATGCTGAAAGCAGTGTATGTACTGGGGCTAACATCCTCACACATTCAGGTATGAGAGCTTGTTGAAGAGAGGACAGATGCTGAAAGCAGTGTATGTACTGGGGCTAACATCCTCACACATACAGGTATGAGAGCTTGTTGAAGAGAGGACAGATGCTGAAAGCAGTGTATGTACTGGGGCTAATATCCTCACACATTCAGGTATGAGAGCTTGTTGAAGATAGGACAGATGCTGAAAGCAGTGTATGTACTGGGGCTAACATCCTCACACATACAGGTATGAGAGCTTGTTGAAGAGAGGACAGATGCTGAAAGCAGTGTATGTACTGGGGCTCACATCCTCGCACATTCAGGTATGAGAGCTTGTTGAAGAGAGGACAGATGCTGAAAGCAGTGTATGTACTGGGGCTAACATCCTCGCACATTCAGGTATGAGAGCTTGTTGAAGAGAGGACAGATGCTGAAAGCAGTGTATGTACTGGGGCTAACATCCTCGCACATACAGGTATTAGAGCTTGTTGAAGAGAGGACAGATGCTGAAAGCAGTGTATGTACTGGGGCTAACATCCTCACACATTCAGGTATGAGAGCTTGTTGAAGAGAGGACAGATGCTGAAAGCAGTGTATGTACTGGGGCTAACATCCTCACACATTCAGGTATGAGAGCTTGTTGAAGAGAGGACAGATGCTGAAAGCAGTGTATGTACTGGGGCTAACATCCTCACACATTCAGGTATGAGAGCTTGTTGAAGAGAGGACAGATGCTGAAAGCAGTGTATGTACTGGGGCTAACATCCTCACACATTCAGGTATGAGAGCTTGTTGAAGAGAGGACAGATGCTGAAAGCAGTGTATGTACTGGGGCTAACATCCTCACACATTCAGGTATGAGAGCTTGTTGAAGAGAGGACAGATGCTGAAAGCAGTGTATGTACTGGGGCTAACATCCTCACATGTATGATCATAACTAAAGGGAATAGTGTCTGCTTTACATTGCTATAGAATAATAATATGATAAATTGTTTCAAGATCAACCACCAGTATGTGCAAAGAAGGCTGAAAGCTCCTCATAAAATAGCTCTACTTTGTGTTGAAATACTATTAAAACCTATATTAAAGGAATACAATACAATTTAAAGCCCCATAAAAAAGAATAAAATACTATATTTTATTATAGTAACCCAAATAAAAGGAATAACAAACTTTTTAAAACTCCAAAAAGTAATACTACTTTAACCCACATTAAAGGAATAACATACTATTTCAACCCATATAAAAGGAAAAATATACTATTAAAACACTGCAATTCTACCTGCTTGTAAGGATTCTGTCTGTCCAGCTCCTCCCTGGTGAGACCGAGGGTGGTGAGTTTGGAGCTCGGGTCTGGACTGAAGTCCAGGTAGTCACCGATCTCAGCCTGTGTGAGGCACTGCTGCAGGACCTTGTGGAACTGAAGATAAACTTAGGTAGTTGTGGATCAGGGACTAAATGCATGCAGTCTGCACAGGCTAATCAGGGACAACACTTTCCGCCTACAATGAATTTTTGGTAAGTATAGACTTATTCTAAAAAAAAGTACAATTTAAGCAGAAAGTGTCGTCCCTAATTAGCCTTTCCTGACTGCACATGTTAATCTGGGACAACAATTTACGCACATTAATCAAGCCTCATTTTCCCAGAGTGAGGCTCATTTTGTTTGTTTGTTTGGAGCTCGAGTCGGAACTGAAGTTCAGGTAATTGCCAATCTTTAGAGGCTGGTCAGGCACGACACCTTCAGCTTTTATGAAACTTTTCTTTCAAAAAAAATCTCTTTTATACAAAGTCCAGGCAGAAAGTCTGGTCGATCCTGATAGCCTGTGTTGACTGCACAGGCTTATCTGGAACAACTTTTCTCGCACTTTCATTAAGAACCATTTTTGCCAAGCACTGCTCAAACATAAATAAGAGCGATAAATAAAAATATCGGTATAGTGTTTAATACAATTATTCGTATAGTTTTTAATTTATATTTTGGTAAAGTGTTGAATAGAAATATTGGTATAGTGTTAAATACAAAAATAACTAGTGTTTTATCATACAACAACACTGATATCGACCCGATACAAAGGTGCCCGATATAATATTTTATACAATGTAGGTTTTTATGTATTTCTCTATGAATACTATATCTCATCATCATGTCATCACCAGATGATCTCTGAAACTACACAAAGATTTGGAATGCAATCATTGTATTATCACAAGAGGTTAATCACAAAAGTGACACCCATCCATGACCACTTTGTCAACTTTGCTTAAGGGCAAATGTGTGGATCACTGTGAAAAAATTACCACATTTTACGGCTGATGAAATAAAATAAATTTCAATTTAATTACATAAAAAAATGTGTAAGAAGTTTGCTCTATAACATGTTATGATGGCAAACTAACAACCAAAGGTAAGCTGCTGGTCTCTCTAAACCTAACTTGAATGTCTCTAGAGCTGTATAGCTCACCTGCTGATATCTAGAGCTGTAGAGCTCACCTGCTAGTCTCTACAGCTGTAGAGCTCACCTGCTGGTATCTAGAGCTGTAGAGCTCACCTGCTAGTCTCTATATCTGTAGAGCTCACCTGCTGGTATCTAGAGCTGTAGATCTCACCTGCTAGTCTCTACAGCTCATCTGCTTGTCTTGACAGCTGTCGAGCTTACCTGCTTGTCTCTATGGCTGTAGAGCCCGCCTGCTAGTCTCTATAGCTGTAGAGCTCACTTGCTTGTCTCTAGGGCTGTAGAGCTCACCTGCTAGTCTCTAGAGCTGTAAAGCTCACTTTCTTGTGTCTACAGCTGTAGAGCTCACCTGCTTGTCTTTAGAGCTGAAGAGCTCACCTGCTAGTCTCTAGAGCTGTTTAGCTCACCTGCTTATCTCTAGAGCTGTAAAGCTCACCTTCTTGTCTCAAGAGCTGTTAATCTCACCTGATAGTTTCTATAGCTGTTCAATTTACCTGCTGGTCTCTAGACCTGTAAACCTCACCTTCTGGTCTCTAGAGCTGTAAAGCTCATCTGCTGGTCTTTAGAGCTGTATACCTCACCTGCTAGTCTCTAGAGCTGTAAAGCTCACCTGCTGGTCTTTAGAGCTGTAAACCACA
Source organism: Dreissena polymorpha (assembly GCF_020536995.1). NCBI lineage: Eukaryota > Metazoa > Mollusca > Bivalvia > Myida > Dreissenidae > Dreissena > Dreissena polymorpha. Next base: position 62,241,869 of record NC_068363.1, read on the forward strand.
CCTGTTAGTATCTAGAGCTGTTGAAATCACCTGCCGGTCTTTAGAGCTGTAAACCTCACCTGCTAGTATCTAGAGCTGTTGAAATCACCTTCTGGTCTCTTGAGCTGTAAACCTAACATGCTAATCTCTAGAGCTATTGAAATCAACTTCTGGTCTCTAGAACTGTTCAACTCACCTGCTATTCTCTAGAGCTGTTGGAATCACCTTCTTGTCTTTAGAGCTGTAAACCTCACCTGCTAGTCCCTTTAGCTGTAAACGTCACCTGCTAGTCTCAAGAGCTGTAAACCTCACCTGCTTATCTCTAGAGCTGTAAAGCTCATCTTTTTGTCTCTACAGGCGGAACTATAAAGCTCACCTTCTGGTCTCTAGAGCTGTAAAGCTCACCTGCTAGTCACTAGAGCTGTAAAGCTCACCGTCTGGTCCCTAGAGATGTTGAACTCACCTACTGGTCTCTAGAGCTGTAAATCTCACCTGCTAGTCTCTTTAGCTGTACACATCACCTGCTAGTCTCTAGAGCTGTAAAGCTCACCTTCTGGTCCCTAGAGCTGTAAACCTCACCTGGTAGTATATAGAGCTGTTAACCTCACCTGGTAGTCTCTAGAGCTGTTAAGCTCACCTTCTGGTCCCTAGAGCTGTTGAACTCACCTGGTAGTATATAGAGCTGTAAACCTCACTGTAAAAGCTCACCTTCTGGTCCCTAGAGCTGTTAACTTCACCTGGTAGCATATCGAGCTGTTAACCTCACCTGCTAGTCTCTAGAGCTGTAAAGCTCACCTTCTGGTCTCTAGAGCTGTAAAGCTCACCTTCTGGTCTCTAGAGCTGTAAAGCTAACCTGCTGGTCTCTAGAGCTAAGTGACACTTCCTGACTTCTGATCTCATAGTCCAGTAGCAGCTCCTGCAGCTCCAGATAGAGGATGTTCTGCAGCAGCCAGGAGTGCTTCTCATGCCTCAACAGCTCTTCAGCCTACAATTTATATGCAAATTACATAAGAAACTATATGAACTGCCCCATGTGAAATTGGATCTTATACCTTGTGCGGCCAGCGTAGCTACAGTCTAGCCTCTGCATCATCAGTCTGGTCAGGAGCTACCCTGTCAACTAAACAGTCTTGTAGGGTTTCATCGTTCATGGACAGGGTTACCGGTAGCTCCTAATTAGATGCCATTGTACATTGTTGACTAATCCTAGTCAGGTATATATATATATGCGTAGGAATAAAAGCAGGAGTGATAATGAGTTCAAGATTGAAATTTGAACTGCAAGGCCTCTAGTGATTCCTGGGTTTAAATCATGATTAATTGCTGTCCTTGTTAAGTGTAATGTATGTCGACCACGTGTCTGCATGTTTATCTCTATGCGCATGCCCACTGACCGCTACCCGGCACTATAGCCACATGTTATCTGCCAGTTGTAAAATAAACGTCTTAGAAAGAGCACGCTTATTTTAATTTAGTTTAAACCTATTTATTTTAGCTCGATTGCATCAAAAGCCTAAGGCTTATATAAATGCTCTCGAGTCCGTTTCCTGGGCCTAGAACCAGTACTTTGTGGGAGATCTAAAGAACGCTCCTACGGTGGGGATCGAACCCGTGACCTCCCGGTCGCTAGGCGGACACCATATCCATTACACCACGGCGACCTTTAAACAGCACGCTTGTGTTCTTGACTTGATTGTCTATAATTGCCTTATCACGTTTGTGATACTACTAAGACTTTGTACTTTTGTACAACATACAAAAGTACCATTAGTTATAATAAAATAACATAACATAACATTAAGATCTTGAGAACTCATGCCAAGCTGGGCTTAAACCCGAGACCTCCTGGTCGCAAGGCAGACACCATTATAGCATTGTGACCTCTCTAAAGAGGATATCATCACTTTTTTATTCAGTTTTGTGAGTGATACATGAAAAAAAGAGCGGCTTTTTATAATTTAAAATTAACAGTCAATGATGGTACCTTGAGGTTTGAAATTAGATCAAATTCGTTGTTTTCTGTAGTTTAAATCAATAAATACCTGTTTTAAATCTCTGTGTGTTTGCAATGTCAAACATTCAGGGTTGAGATGGCTTCCTAAACATGACAGCAGGGCACAGAAATCAGGATACTTGTCCACATCAGCAGCTTTTAAACTCAGAAATGGAAACTGGGAACTCACTGTAATATCAAGCACTAAACTAATATTCTTTATATCAATACGATATAGGTTTTAATAAACTTGGATTCAGGCGAAAAATGACTTCGAAACCTTTGAAACACAAAGTCCCAATTGAAATATGACATTTTGGCAAATAATATGACAGTTCAGATAGTTAGGAAACATACCTACCTTACCTTTCGTCTACCTTTTGTCTTCTACTAGAAGTTCTAGGGACTTTCAATAGCTCTTACAGCTAGTTGACAAACATTGATAAGTTTACAGACTTTCTTTTCCACAACAAATCCCGTATAAAGATTTAAATACATATAGTGCATATATATATTGTGTACGGAAAGAATATTGCAAAAAAATACCATTATCATAAGTGTTATGTTGATGTAAAGTAAACCGTTGTCCGAATTGGGATGCATCCGAAATCCAGATACCAAAGATCGTCTGAAGCAAAGACAAAAAATCAAGATAATTATACTCATCCATTACATTTTTCATGATTAATTGTTGAACGTTGACCTTTTCTTGTAGAAGTATCCATTACCTAAGTATTAAACTGAACAAATAATTTAGCATACACCGATGTTTACAAATTTCCCGCAGAACGATAAACAGGTCAAAACGTCCCACACTGACCACAGTCACAACGGTCCATTTTATTGAGGCCCCTGTACCCTAGAACTTTGTGTCGTACGAATATTAAATTTTATATTATAATACATTTAAAACGCTTTCGTCATTGGAAGTTAAAATTTAAAAAATGTTCACTATTATTTAAGCACAGGAGTTTGAAATTTTATCAATATAGCTAATCTAATGGCTAAAAAAAATAATATAGCCCTATATAGAATAAAGACTTTATACTACTAGAGTTGCGACACCTTAAGGGGTTTCGCGGGATGGAATGAGTGGGAACTAAACAAATTTGGATTCAAAAATTTTGGGTAAGAAAATGTGGGAACACAAATTTTGGGTACTAAACAAATGTGGGTACGAAAATTTTGGTTACGAAAAAAAATTTGGGTACGAAAATTGTGGGTACAATGGGTCAATGTTAAGGTTTTAGCATGGCGGACGCCGGACGGCGAAAAGACACGACACGACGCGATGAGCTGGCTATGACAATACCTCAGGTATTCTCCGAAAACAGCCGAGCGTATATGCATAAGTCAGTGAGTAATACTCAACAAGACTATTGTCAAGCAAATTTGTCCCCTACCGGCTCCACCATTGTCAGAATTTATTTTATGTTTTTATTTATTGCCATAGAAACCAGAATTTTTGACGTGGGAACAAAATGAAATCACGTGCATAATGTCCTTATTGCCATCTATCCATGTTTCAAGTTTCATGAAAAAATATTAAGAACTTTTAAAGTTATCGCAGGATTCAGAAAAGTGTGACTGACTGACGGACCCACAGAGCGCAAACCATAAGTCCCCTCCGGTGAAACCGGTAGTGGACTAATAAAAGCTAGGCACGGCGTATAAAATCAGAACCACTGGGTCGAATCTGCTGAAACTTGGCCACATTATAGATTATAGTCCAAACAAGCTACAGAATTAGCATTTTTGGACCTGACGGCGTAAAACATTAACCAATAATGGACAGCACAAAATGGGTCATTTTGTACAAAAAATGTAAACTTTAAGTGGCATTTAATGACCTTTAGACATCAGAAAATTGCACTTCGACTTGTTTTTTTTTACAAATTTAGAAGCATTTATGCTTGGGATGTATATAAACCCTGTTATTCAGTGTCAAATTTGTCCAAAAATCACAATACAATCCCAAAAATGGCTAAGCAGCAATGCCCCTTTAACATTATTCCTTATATTTAATTGTATTGTTTAAAAAGATAACTGTGTATATTTAATCATAATGGCTCTGTATATCACACATGATAGGGCACTGCTGGGGCTTGAACCCAGAACTCATCTCACATTGTAAGATGCGTTTTTCAATTAAACTACAATGACTGTATCTTGTGAAGTGGAGCCAACATACACCCACATACCGGTAAGTGAAAAAATCATTCTGTCCATATATTTGTACTGGGCGTTAGTGAAAGTGAAAGTCTTTTTCCAGGTTTTCCCTGATTTCCAGGTTGGCTGGGAACCATGTTTAACTATGATAAAATGTTCTTTAGATGCCATGTGTATTAATATATAGGTCTATTTTTCTGAGATATTAATGAAAATGCCTTTGGGTATGTGGCGAATATTTAAAAAATCTGCAACTTGATATATGGTGCTAACACGGTAAAATTGTATGAGCCCAAATTATAATAGATGAATGCCTATTATGCTTCTCTGCTTATACTATGACGAAATGTTCATACAATGCCATTTTTATTAATATACATGTATATGCCAAATTTAATGAAAAAGACTTGAAAATGTGTGTCGCAAGATACCAAGTAAGAAAAAAATCAGCATTTTTATGTAGGGTCTTCACACGGTAAAATTATTTGTGCCCAAAATAATAATAGATGAATGCATATTAGGCCTCAATGTTGCTTATAATATGACGACTGGTTCATACGATGCCATTTTTATAAATATCTATGCCAAATTTAATGAAATAGACATGAAAATGTGTATCGCCAGGTACCAAGTAAGAAAAAAATCAGCATTTTTATCTAGGGTCTTCACACGGTTAAATTATTTGTGCACAAATAATAATAGATGAATGCATATTAGGCTTCAATGTTGCTTATACTATGACTACTGGTTCATACGATGCCATTTTTATAAATATCTATGCCAAATTTAATGAAATAGACTTGAAAATGTGTGTCGCCAGGTACCAAATAAGAAAAAAATCAGCATTTTTATGTAGGGTCTTCACACAGTAAAATTATTTGTGCCCAAATAATAATAGATGAATGCATATTAGGCTTCAATGTTGCTTATACTATGACTACTGGTTCATACGATGCCAATTTTATAAATATCTATGCCAAATTTAATGAAATAGACTTGAAAATGTGTGTCGCCAGGTACCAAGTAAGAAAAAAATCAGCATTTTTATGTAGGGTCTTCACACAGTAAAATTATTTGTGCCCAAATAAGAATAGATGAATGCATATTAGGCTTCAATGTTGCTTATACTATGACTAATGGTTCATATGATACCATTTTTATAAATATCTATGCCAAATTTAATGAAATAGACTTGAAAATGTGATTCGCCAGGTACCAAGTAAGAAAAAATCCGCATTTTTATGTAGGGTCTTCACACGGTAAAATTATTTGTTCCCAAATAATAATAGATGAATGCATATTAGGCTTCAATGTTGCTTATACTATGACGATATGTTCATACAATGCCATTTTTATTAACATATATGCCAAATTTAATGAAATAGAATTGAAAATGTGTGTCGCCAGGTACCAAGTAAGAAAAAAATCAGCATTTTTATGTAGGGTCTTCACACGGTAAAATTATTTGTGCCCAAATAATAATAGATGAATGCATATTAGGCTTCAATGTTGCTTATACTATGACTACTGGTTCATACGATGCCATTTTTATAAATATCTATGCCAAATTTAATGAAATAGACTTGAAAATGTGTGTCGCCAGGTAACAAATAAGAAAAAAATCAGCATTTTTATGTAGGATCTTCACACGGTAAAATTGTTTGTGCCCAAATAATAATAGATGAATGCATATTAGGCTTAAATGTTGCTTATACTATGACTACTGGTTCATACGATGCCATTTATTAAAATATCTACCGGTATGCCAAATTTAATGAAAAAGACTTGAAAATGTGTGTCGCCAGGTACCAAGTAAGAAAGAAATCAGCATTTTTATGTAGGGTTTCACACAGTAAAATTATTTATGCCCAATTAATAATAGATGAATGCATATTAGGCTTCAATGTTGCTTATACTATGACTACTGGTTCATATGATGCCATTTTTATAAATATCTATGCCAAATTTAATGAAATAGACTTGAAAATGTGTGTCGCCAGGTACCAAGTAAGAAAAAAATCAGCATTTTTATGTAGGGTCTTCACACAGTAAAATTATTTGTCCCCAAATAATAATAGATAAATGCATATTAGGTTTCAATGCAGGGTTGGCATATTGACCGGTCAATTGAGTATTGACCGGGCCGGCAGTCAATACCCGGTTAAAACCGGTCAATACTGGTCATTACTGGTCTTTACTGGTCGAATTGTAGCATTTAAACATTACAAAGGAGCCATTTTATATTAAATCAATAATTATTCTGTAATTGATAAACTTTTTTCTGAGTTATTTATTTTTAAAAAAATCTTTAAAAAGCTGTAAAAAGTTACTTCTTAATTATTTATGGAAACAGCCTCAAATACATAAGGACTAAGGCAATATCTTTATCTAAGTGTATCACATCTGTTACTAATTAGCAGGATTTTACATAAATTCCAGGTTGATAAACACAACAAGGTAAAGGTACCTTGTAGTCGGTGAGATATAATAATAATACAGTTAGTAAGGCTCATTCCCTGGGTACGGTAAATATACTAAAACATACGCGGGAATTTTTTAACACTAAATCGGTTGTTGTCGGCTATTTTGTCAAAATTAATTATGTTTACATTTATGTCAATTTTCTGTTAAATGGCATTTATATTATCAAAACTCATTGTTAAAATCAATAATGTGATTTAATTTTAAATCTTAAATTGTTTAAAGTCGCGTCATTGTATGACGTCGTCAAGTATAATATTTTCCGCGACATCGCACGTTCACTTTTTACCGTCATAGATTTTTTAAAAGAAACATTATTTGGTTTGCAAGGTCCGTTAAATGGGGAACACCATATTCTGTCTTTATATTATGTTTTAACAATTAATTAATGCTGTGTAATAAATATTGTATAAGATATTTCGATATTTATTGAAAATGTTTCAAATTGTTATGTCAATTTTCTGTTAAATGGCATTTATATTATCAAAACTCATTGTTAAAATCAATAATGTGATTTAATTTTAAATCTTAAATTGTTTAAAGTCGCGTCATTGTATGACGTCGTCAAGTATAATATTTTCCGCAACATCGCACGTTCACTTTTTACCGTCATAGATTTTTTAAAAGAAACATTATTTGGTTTGCAAGGTCCGTTAAATGGGGAACACCATATTCTGTCTTTATATTATGTTTTAACAATTAATTAATGCTGTGTAATAAATATTGTATAAGATATTTCGATATTTATTGAAAATGTTTCAAATTGTTATTTATGAAACCTTTTATTCTAATGAGTGTATGCTATTATATTATACTTTGAATAGCATATCTGTTGTACTATAATCTTATTACTCATTTTTTATTGTTAATTTCATTTATTGTAGAGAATGGTCAATGTTACATCTAGTTGCCAATGCTTGTCGTCAACGTTAGTCGTCAATGCTTGTAATCATTGTCGTCAATGTTAGTCGTCAATCCTTATCGTCATTATACATGAAGGAAATAAAAGCAGAAACAGAGACGTATTCTTGATTACTTGCTTATTCCTACGGCGTCCTCTCAACACTCATACTAAAAAGCATGTTGATGCTGATTTTTTAAAAGAGAAGTTTGTTTAAGGTAAACAATATTGTTTTACGTTAATCGGTAGCATGTTTAACGCAGTGTTCTCCAGAAACATCTGAGAAGCCAGTTATATTTTCAAAGTAGCCGGCGATTAAGCAATAAAACATGTGCATTTGCACCATTTCAATTGATATTTTGGGGAAAAGTAGCCTGCATCTAGATTGAATGTAACCGGTGAAATCGCCGGCTGCCGGTGCTTCCAGAGACCACTGTTAACGACATCGGATTTTTGGCGGATATACAAATCAGATACAATCTAATATTTGCGGGTATGTTTAAGTTTATTTACCGTACCCGGGGTACATGTAAGTAAAATTAAGAGTACCCGGGGTACATGTACCGGTAAGTAGTACCCAAGCCGAGTATGATCAATCGAGCCTTAGTAAGTGAGTGATGGTGTATGGGATAACATGCACTGAGGGTGTATATTTTTCACGAACAAGTCAATTGAAGGTGTTAGAGATGCATTGATCCATAAGATTAAAAAGGGTAATTAACCACGAGCTTATTAAAATTAAAATGATGACATTACATTGTACCAGCTGTTTATTGTTGTATACTGTAAGCTTGCAATATTTTAAATAATGTAAACAACTTACCTTGTATTAAGTCGGCACATTGTTGTCAGGTGTAGAAACTTTTTATACTTCTTTCTGTTAAGTTGCACTGGCTGAACCAAAAGAATTATGTAGTCGTTTCTAAATAATCACGAAACAACCTACTAATGCTTATATGCTTGCCAGTTACTGAGTTTGTGCATTTCCATTCATTATCGGCCTTGGCAAACAGCGTAGAATCAGATGAGACACCGTGTGATGTCTGCTATTTCGTTACGCTGAAGATTTCCATATCCGCGGGTGTTTTTATGTCAAATGTTATGGTTTTTCAATAGATCGTATACTTATCTACAAAACAGCGAATTAGCGTTCACTTTACATCATTTCTGATGATCTTATTTTGTAAATAATTTCTGAGCGTTAATTCCTACGTTGCTATGTCGTCAGCCATTTTGAAGGTTGGTTTGTTTACTTTCGGTTTCCACTACAAACGAAATTAATTGATTTGCTGCTTGCGTTTATTTATTGATTAAATAATAAATTATTAAACCGTAATAATGTAATTGTCTGAATATCATTTATATTCAAGATATTATCGGATAAATAGAATACCATTCTAATACCAGTGTGTACTTACATTTATCTCAGAAAGCCTAGCCGTGTAAACCTTTCTTTAACTCGTCGCACTCAATACGTTGAATAACACATAGATTTATGTCATGTTCATTAAAAAACCACAATGTGCACAAAAGACATGCATGTGTACTACCGATTGATATTCAAACACAATTATTACGCCTTTGTTTATCGATTAAACGCCTAACTGAATTAATAACGCGTAACGTCAGTTTCTTTGTTTCGTAGCAAGATGGAAGCTAGCCTAAGCGCTTTTCATGACGTCACGCGCGCGTGCCCTTTCCCATAAAAGTATTTAAACACAAAATACTCGAAAACTTGATTTTTGCCAGGTATAACGCCTATGCCAACAGGTAGATCGCATTCTTGTCCATATACATGTCAAATTTCAGCAAACGTGTTCGGCCAGTTTTCAAGGCGCTCAAATCGCGGCTATATGCCTCAACTTAACGAAACTTAGCCCCCTTTATCATTCGTTCGAATGAACGTCATCAATGATGACGTCCAATACATCACTCATTCCATATATAGGGGTATATATTTATTTTTTTAGCCATTAGATTAGCTATATTGATAAAATTTCAAACTCCTGTGATTTAAGTATTGATTGTTTTTTTACGGATACGAGTACATAAATTGTGTCAATATATACCTGGATTTCTGATGATGATAGACTTTGAAAAAGCATTTCATACTCTATATTTTTTATTATATTTTTAAAACAATATCATTTTTTAGCTCACCTGAGCACAACATGCTCATGGTGAGTTTTAGTAAACGCCTTTTGTCTGTCGAGCATCTTCAACAATTGCCTTGTTAACACTCTAGAGGCCACATTTAGTTCCCAATCGTCATGTAACATTTGTCCCAATGATATCTTGGACGGGTTTGAAAAATGTTTCTGGCAACACTTTTGAAGTCACATTTATTGTACAATCTTCATGAAACTTGGTCAGAAGATTTGTTCTAATATCTTGGATTATTTTGAAAATTGTTTCTGCTGACGAAAAACATTGGCGCCAGGGGACCGGGTAATATTCCTTATATGGCAATAGTAAAAGCTTGTTAATACTCTAAAAGTAATATTTATAGTCCAATTTCATCAAACTCGGTCAGAACATTTGTTCTAATGATATCTTGGATGAGTTTGAAAATGGTTGCAGTTTGTAGAAAAACATGGCAGCCAGGGATCGGGGCATTTTTTCCTATATGGCTATAGTTAAACCTTTTTAACTCTCTTGCTTTCACATTTTAGGCCCAATTTTGATGAAACTTAGTCAGGACATTTGTTCTAATGATAGCTCCGCTGAGTTCAAAAATGGTAATGGTTCGTCGAGAAATATGGCCGCCAGAGGGAAAAACACTTTTCCTTATATGGCTATTGTTAAACCTTGTTTGCACTCTAGAAGTCATATTTTAAGTACAAACTTCATGAAACTTGATCAGAACATTTGTTCTAATAATATCTGGGCTGATTTTCAAAATGGTTCCCTTCAGTTGGAGAACATAACTGCAATGCAGTGGGGCATTTCTCCTTATATGGCCATAAGAAAACCTTGTTCATTCTAAAGAAGTCAAATTTATGGTCAAGTCTGTATGAAACTGGGTCAGAACATTTGTTTTCAGATAGCTTTGCTGAGTTCGAAAATTGTTATGGTTCGTAAAAAAATATGGCCACAAGCGGACAGGGCATTCTTTCATAAACTATGAAATCATAATTGTCTTAAATTTTAAAGATAAAGTACAAAGTATTGAAAATTGTATCAAATTATGGAATAGAAGAGCATTAACGCCAATTGGTAGGATAACAATTGTCATATCTTTTTTTTACCAGTTTCTTTCAAACTTATTTTCCACATTACCAACCCCAAATAAACAGATATTAAATTCAATTAATATAAATTAATAACATGCTTTACGCATTTGTTAAGAAAGGTCAGCCAAGAATAAAAAGTAAAGCACTTATTAAAGATTATGACAATGGGGTTTAAAATGGTTAATGCCTCTGCGTATGTTAAAAAGCTAAACATTCTATGGTGACACAGACTTATAACAAGTAATTGTAGTAAATGCTATGGCTTGGCACTTTAAAATATACTTCTATTAGAAAAAATTGTTAACTTTGGAAAATACTATATTGAGTCGTGTGTAGGAAAGATGGTTAATCCATTTTGGAAAGACGTCTTAGAAGTATGTGCAGATTTTATCGACCATAATCCAATAGAAAATATCACGATATTTCAGGAACTTTCATTGTTCTTTAATCATAAGTTTTCAAAAGGACGCGGACCTTTTTATGTTTCTAGTTGGTGTCACAAACGAATACGATTTGTTAAAGATATCATGAATTACAAAAGGACATTTTTAACTAGAAGGGCATTTGATTAAAAACTTGGTTGCTTGTGTAAATTTTGTACAATGTGAAGAAAAACTACAAGTGATTAATAAATACTGCAGATTTCTGAAACTGGAGAACAACTCAAACATGAATGATGTTTATTGTTTCCCAATCATTTCGGGATATATTAACCCTATATTGTTGAACAACAACAAAAACTCACATGTATATAACACATTAATACCCAACAATGAAATACAAACAGGCCATGTAAAATGAAACAGACTTTAAAGGGGCCGTCCAACAGATTTTGGCATGTATTAAAGCTTGTCATTAACTGCTTTAAATGCTTTATATTGATAAATTTAAACATTTTAACTAAAAATCTCCAGTAAAAAATAAGAATACAATTTTAAAAAAGAAGAAAAAACGTTAACCTCCACAGGGCTCGAACCACTGACCCCTAGAGTCATGGAAGCTTGGAGAAAAATGTCTCCCGACTTTACCACTTGACCATTCACGCTCACTTCAAAAATGGAGGTATTTTTTAGCTATATAAGTAATCCTTGTAGTTTGCCAAAATATCGATTTGCGTTGAACAACGCTTTAATCTGTTGGACAGTCCCTTTAAAGCATTGAACGCTCAGAATGGGAAAGTCTTCATGCATGGGTATTTAAAATAACACAAGATTCATACAAACAATGGTTTCAAGTAAGACTTACTCACAATATACTAGCCACAAATAATTTGTTGAAGAAAATGAAAATAAGTAACTTAGACAAAATTAATGTGCTTCCTCTAAAACTGAAACAGAAACTTATTTATTTTTGAGTTGCAATGTCATACAAATGTTTTTACATCACATCACATCTGCTATTAAAATCATTGATAAAATGTTCAGTTTTAAGTGTTAAGTTTTGTGATCAGTTGAAAAACAATCTGAAAAGTGTAACATTTTATGTCTCAACAAAAAACACTTTATTTATAATTGTAGATTTAGAATTGAAACCCCTACAATTCATGGTCTGCGAAGGAGCTGCAAAATAGCCTCTGCAGTTAAAAAACACATTTAACAAACATTTAGAAAAGTTTATAGGAATTGGTGGCATCTCTTTGTAAAATTAATTTACGTTCATATCTATTATTGCTTATGTATTCCAGAGATGTTTGTATTCAAAAGTACAATGCAAAATGGAAAACAAAAATGTAAAAAATATATCACTTTTCATAAAATAATAAATTATTATTGTATTATCCATACTTTGAGAGATAATGTGACAATGTATTGCCTCACTTGTTTTTAATAAGAACATAAATTACATCACAAATGTTGATTGGTTGTTTGAACAAGGTGCTTAATAGTATAACATATTTAATCAAACTAAAAAAGAAGGTATTAAAATAAATTATAAGAAGAATGTATCAATATTTCTTTACACAATGTGTTTATTGTTTATTAAAGTAATAAATTAAACTGACAATGTAAAATACAACAAAGTGTTTTACATTGGATGCCAAATCATCTCAAGGGGTTTTCACTTGAAGCTTTTATTATTCAATCTACAAGATGAAAGTAAAAAGAAAGCACAACATTTAACATCTTTTGTCTTTTTAAGAACAAAACACAAATTTCAACATGCTAAATATAAAATGTGTATTAAAAATGTTAACAATAATGGTGTTTTCTCAGACAGTTGACTTCATTTTAAATTAAACAACAGGATGTTTTTATCGGATTGTCCCACCAAGACAGAGCCTGATTTCCAGTTATAGAAGACTGATCGAGAGGATTGAAGCCCATCCTTCTTTGCAGCCAGAGTAGCAATCTTCTTCTTGCCCTCACTGTCCACCTGTATGACAGTGTTGGACAAGTATCCACAAACAAGCACTTGTCCTGCAGGTGTCACATGTACTTCGGAAGGTCTTTGTAGTTCTGTGTCAGTGAAGGTGGAGATAACAGCCCCATCCCTGGCCAGAGTTAGGAGCTTGTTGTTACAGTTGGTAACATAGATAATGTCACCACTGGGACTTACTGCACACTTGTAGACTGTATATATTTATTATAAATATTATTAACGATTTTTGAACAAAAATCTGATACTTATACTATTCTACATAAACCTCAAATAACAATATAATTATTTATTATATGCATATTTATATTTAAAAAATCTCTTCAGTTTTTTATCATACATGGTCATAGAGTTAAAGGTCTTTTTTGTTATATAATGAACATGATCAATACATATACATGACATTGCTGTAACATAACATGTGGAGTAATACTACTTTACTTTGATAATTTTTAGGACAGAAATGTTCATGACAATTACCTGCATCGCTTATAGATATATCCTCGTAGATCTTGTCCACAAGTGTTCCAGTGAGAGTGTACTTGTACAGAGCAGTACCAGAGGTTACATACAGGTCCCCCTGGTGATGAGCAACTCCTCGACAATTATGTGGTAGCTGCAGTCTTCTACCCTTCACCAGCTGTCCACTGTTCACAGAGACAAACTGTATACCACTCTGCACAGCCACTGCTACCTGGCACGGGGTGATAAGACACATGTTCCTTGGATGGTCAGGCATATCACAGAAAGTGACCACCGCCTTGTTCTGCAGGTCCAAAAGCTTTAAACTTTTGTTGTAATTATCTGCAATAAGTATCTGACCATTGAACAAACCACAAATGCCAGCGATACAAAAGTTACTGGTATCACTTGGTATTCTCACACTTACTGGAGTTGCCCCGGTGGCTATGATTGCCTGGTACGGGCTTCCCTGCATGGTCAATTCCTTCGTGATGTGTACGGTATTAACAAGACCTGAAATGTTTGATAAATACCCTTCAATGTCATTGTAAACAATCAACTTTAAGGAAACCTCTGTTTGCTTGGAATTGTTGTTCAGATATTGTTTTACTTTTTTTTTAAATATAGTCACTTTTTTGAAAGGCTATAAATGCCAACTCTGCATTCTTCTTGTTCTTCGTTCCAATCTCCTGTACTGCATCACTAAGACGTGTCAGCTCTGAATGAAGCCTTGAGCATGTGTCAACATCCAACATGAGAGACGCATTCCAGCTGGCCTTCACTTCATCCATTTCCTTGAGTGTGGTCTTCTCAAGATCATCTAAGGCAGCATTTATTCTCTCTCTCATTCTTTTCACATCTTAAAGCCTTTTTTTGTATGACACTTGCAGTGATTCCAGGTTGCTCTTCCAATAAGCTTGCAGCTTCATAAGTTGATCCAGAATGGTGTTAATCTCCGCTGACAGCTGCTGATCGTCTGATGCAGACAGGGTGGTGTTAGCAATAGGGGTTACCTTTGAACACTGCCTGAAATGCAGAATATATTCATAAATCAATATATAAATTTTCGTTCTCCGAGTATTTCTATAGAACAGATGTACAGTTTATTTCCATCATTTATTAGTTTGAATAACAGTTAATAAAAAATAATTTCTGTTCAAATTTAGAATCCGGTAAAAGAATTTCTTTGTTTGATTTTATTATAGTATCAGCTACACACAAATATTTAATTCAAATTAAATATATATGTTTTTTGAACATAACAAGCATCTTTAAAGGGAGATTATACGATTTTGTTAAATATTTATGAATTTATATAAAATGTTTTTCATAACTTATTATACATATATTTCAATATAAATTAAAATAAAAGTTAAGAAGAACATGTGTCGAAAAATGGGAAATAAGCCAGATATTTAATTCTGAAATAGAAAAATGTCTGTACAGTCGAATTCGCAAGCGTGTATGTCACACATGTACGATGTGAAACTAAATTTTGTTTAACTGATCATTTCAATTTTTTAAAGCGATATCTATTCATACGACACATGAACACTAATTCATATCCTAATTAAAAACAAGGGCTGTTTGTAAAACATGCATGCCCCCCATATGGGCTGTCAGTTGTAGTGGCAGCCATTGTGTGAATACGTTTATTGTCACTGTGACCTTGACCTTTGACCTGAAAATCAATAGGGGTCATCTGCCAGTCATGATCAATGTACCTATGAAGTTTCATGATCCAAGACCAAATTATTCTTGAGTTATCATCTGGAAAGCATTTTTCTGTTTTGAGTCACTGTGACCTTGACCTTTGACCTAGTGACCTGAAAATCAATAGGGGTCATCTGCCAGTCATGATCAAAGTACCTATGAAGTTTCATGATCCTAGGCGTAAGCTTTCTTGAGTTATAATCCGGAAACCATTTTACTGTGTTAAGTCACCGTGACCTTGACCTTTGACCTGAAAATCAAAAGGGGTCATCTGCCAGTCATGATCAATGTACCTATGAAGTTTCATGATCCTAGACATAAGCGTTCTTGAGTTATCATCTGGAAACCATTTTACTGGTTTGAGTCACCGTGACCTTGACCTTTGCCCTAGTGACCTGAAAATCAATAGGGGTCATCTGCAAGTCATGATCAATGTACCTATGAAGTTTCATGATCCTAGGCGTAAGCGTTCTTTAGTTATCATTCGGAAACTATCCGGTGGACGGACAGATGGACCGACGGACATGTGCAAAACAATATACCCACTCTTCTTCGAAGGGGGGCATAAAAAATGTTTTGTTTATTGTTGGAAAATATGTATGAAATATATTCGTCACAATCGGCTCGGGGTACTAATTTGTCTTTGCTGGATTTTATGAAATTAGTCTTCAATGAATAATTTTTCTTGCCTGTTTTTTTTGTAACATATTTTTATCAATTTATTACAATTTAACAAACATAAAAAAATTATAATCTCCCTTTAACAATTTTCTCGCAAATTTGTCTATGGTTTCAGCACTTAGATTGTCATTAATTAGCAAACAATTATCCCAGGTTTTATCATAACAAAAAAAGTGGAATACAAAATACTTTATCCCACATACCGATGGCTCAAATCGCAAGTATGGCAGCACAGCTGGCTGTGGTCCTCACAAAACAGTGCAAATTTCTTCCCCTTATGGACTTCACAGTTCTCCAGAAACTCTTGTGTAGCCATGGCAACTGGCCACTTCTCCATTTTTTCAGGCCCATCAGTGGTGTGGTTTTGAAACCCCTGACTATGTAACCTCACACAGCCGTCACAAAAGCATGAGTCACACTTTGCACAATAAGCCTTGGCCTCAGTCTCGGTGTTATTTCCATTACACCTTGCGCAAAAATGGGTAACATATGTATCAGAATCGTTGGCTGCCATTCTTGATGTTGAAATGTTGTGACACAAATTACTGGATTAATTCCTTATTTAACAACTTTAAAACGGTACAATAACAGCTTTCACATCACAATAACACCCAGCTTTAAAATAAAGACTAGACAATATTCTAAGGGACAAATCCACTGCGTATACCAAAGTCTGTCTTGCCTCTCAAACAAAACAAGTCCAAGCTATCTGAATTGCTGAACACACCCCCAAATTAAATCATGTTGTTGGGTCAAACTGATATGCCATGAGGAATTAAATATAAATTGAACAATGCATGGCATGAGAGTATCAAAGTTTGCAGCTTTATCTCTTTGCTCAAGTCAAATTGTGCAATCAAATTGCATGTATTTAGAGCTCGTCACAATTGCATTGTACATATGATGAAAAACCCTTGATTTCCCATATTGCATTATGCACCAAGTTGTTGTGATTATCTAATGGACATAATTTTAATGTACAAAAAGGTCATTAACATTAAATTTATTTCTGAAATAATCAATTTAAAGGACTTTTTCCCAGATTGTGAAAACAAATCATTCTCCAACTTTTTGTCAGATTGAAAGTAAGGGAAGATCTTAACACTAACATCAGATAAAGGAAACTGCCCTGTCCCCTGGGTGTCGTGTGTTTTTCAACAGACCGCAACCATTTTGGCATTTGATAGATATCATAAGAACAAATTTTCTGACCAAGTTTCACATACATGTAGATTGGAATAAAATTCTGACTTCGAGTATTAAGGTTATAGCCATATAAAAAACAAGAGGGCATTAAAGGCCCAAAGTCGCTCACCTGAGATAACAAGATATGATTGGGACAAATCTTCTGACCAAGTTTCATTACGATCGGAAAATAAATGTGGCCTCTAGAGTGTTAACAAGGTTTTACTATAGCCATATATGGATAAATGCCCCGCCCCCTGGCAGCCATGTTTTTCAACCAACCGTCATCATTTTTGAACTTGTCCAAGATATTATCGAGATGAATCTTCTGACCACGTTTCATGAAGATCGGACCGTAAATGTGGCCTCTAGAGTGTTTTTTACTATAGATTTTACTATATTTTACATATAAGGAAAAATGCCCCGCCCCTTGGCAGCCATGTTTTTCAATCAAACATAACCATTTTCGAACTCATCCAAAATATCAATAAGAAAAATCTTCTGACAAAATTTCAAGATTGGACAATAAATGTGGCCTCTAGAGTGTTAACAAGATTTTACTGTAGCCATATATAGCCATATAAGGAAAAATGCCCAGCTCCTTGGCAGCCATGTTTTTTTAGCAAAGGTTACCATTTTTGAACTCATCCAAGATATCATAGGGACAAATCTTCTGAGCAAGTTTCATGAAGATCGGAAAATAAATGTGGCCTCTAGAGTGTTAACAAGGTTTTACTATAGCCATATAAGGAAAAATGCCCTGTCCCCTGGCGGCCATGTTTTTCAACCAACCGGCATCATTTTCGAACTCATAGAAGATATTATTAGAATGAATCTTTTGGCCAAGTTTCATGAAGATCAGACAATAAATGTGGCCTCTAGAGTGTTAACAAGATTTTACTATAGCCATATAAGGAAAAATGCCCCGCCCCTTGGCAGCCATGTTTTTCAAGCAAACGTAACCATGTTCGAACTCATCCAAGATATCATTGAAACCAATCTTCTGACAAAATTTCATGAAGATTGGACAATAAATGTGCCCTCTAGAGAGTTAACAAGGCAAATGTTGACGCCGCACAACGAACAAAAGGCGATCACAAAAGCTCACCATGAGCACAACCATGAGCACGTTGTGCTCAGGTGAGCTAAAAACTAACGCGATGAACGGCAATGTTTATCAACGAATTGGAACCATTTTCAAACTCAGCTAACTTCAAACTACAGCAAGTTTTCTGCAGTCGAAGACATATAACCCTCCAAACAGGCCAATGCACATGTGAAGTATCAAACCAATCGGTCAATTGATTGACGAGTTATTGATCGGAAACGATTTTCACACTAAGTGTGATAGTGACCTTGACCTAGTGACCCTAATTTCAATAGGGGTCATCTACTGTCCAAGGCTAATGCACATGTGAAGTATCAAGCAAATCGGTCAATGTCTTGACAAGTTATTAATCGGAAACGATTTTCACACTTAGTGTGATAGTGACCTTGACCTAGTGACCCCAATTTCAAAAGGGGTCATCTACTGTCCAAGGCCAATACACATGTGAAGTATCAAGCCAATCGGTCAATTCGTTGACGAGTTATTGATCCGAAACGAACTAGTCTACAGACATTCAGACTGGTCTACGGACAGACAGCCAGCAAAACAATATACCCCTTCTTTTTCGAAAAGGGGCATAAGAACAAAAATTAATGGTCTGACTGGTCTGACTAACTGTTATGAAAATAGTTTTTTCCCTCAAGTGACCCATTGTCAAGGAAGGTCAAGATTTCATGGGAACAAATCTTTAAACCAAGTTTTATGAAGATAATAAATAAAGTCAAACACACTACCGGTAACCACCTAGGCCATTCTGGTTTGATAACTTATATGCTTATTTAAAATTAAGTTAATTATAAACGTTTGTATCAACTTAACAATAAAAGGCTTTAACAATGCTCTATAGTTCCATCAATTAAGAGTGTTTTTTAACATAAACAATACAATATTTCAAATGCATTCCTCAGTCATGAGTGTTATTAGTGTGAGCGTTAGCTCACACTAATGTTACAGATCATATTTTGTAAATCTGTATGTACTTAAAAGCCTTAGGTACGGTATGAAAAGACAACCACTGCATGTTGCAGCTGACGACAAATGCCATTCTCCTAGCAGAGTTGTCGTTCGTGCCTCAACATAAATGTGAATGTGATGAACCGCTGTGTATTGGTACACTGCAGAGGGTTTATATGACCAATAGTGTTTAACAGCTTGTAAAACGAGATTGGCCAGTCTGGTGTTTATCATTGAAATCTGTACATATTGGCTGCTTTCAGGGAAAACGGGGCTTAATGCATGTCAAATAAGATTAGCCTGTGCATACTGATTAGCCTGTGCAATGCGCACAAGCTAATCAAGGACGACATTTTAAAACAGCGAACACCTACAGTGCCTTCAGCGCTTTGATTTTACTCTTTGGTATCATATAAATACTATCTACACTTTGTTTCAGAACCTATGACAACACTTTTGAAAATTTTGTCAATTTCCTGTATGTAATCAGGTAAACACACCAAACAATAATGATTATTTTTATTAACTGTTAGCTTTGTATCATGCAAAAACAAAACAAAATCTAAATAAATCAGTTGACAGTCGATGAAATTTATAACAAGAGGGCCTGAAAGGCCCAAAGTCGCTCACCTGAAATAACAAGATACTATTGGGACAAATCTTCTGACCAAGTTTCATGAAGATCGGAAAATAAATGTGGCCTCTAGAGTTAAACAAGGTTTTATTATAGCCATAAAAGGAAAAATGCCCCGCCAACCGGGGGCAATGTTTTTCAACCAACCGGCATCATTTTCAAACTCGTCCAAGATATTATTTGGATGAATCTTCTGACAAAGTTTCATGAAGATCAGACAATAAATGTGGCCTCTAGAGTGTTAACAAGATTTTACTATAGCCATACAAGGAAAAATGCCCCGCCCCTTGGCAGCCATAATTTTCAAGCAAACGTAACCATTTTTGAACTCACCCAATTCTGACCAACATGAAGATTGGACAATAAATGTGGCCTCTAGAGAGTTGACAATGCAAATGTTGACGGCGCACGACGTACAAAAAGCGATCACAAAAGCCATATAAGGAAAAATGCCCCGCCCCTAGGCAGCCATGTATATCAAGCAAACGTAACCATTTTTGAACTCATCCAAGATATCATTGAGACCAATCTTCTGACCAAATTTCATGAAGATTGACAATAAATGTGGCCTCTAGAGAGTTAACAATGCAAATGTTGACAGCGCACAACGGACGACGGACAAAAAGGGATCACAAAAGTTGTGCTCAGGTGAGCTAAAAAATGGAATGAACATTTGGCTTACGGATGTAACAAGTTTTGACTTTACCGTCTGTAAATACACCCAGTTAAGTACATTGCAATTACCTGTTAGTTGTAACTGATTAATAACAATACTGTGTGTACAACATATGATGGTGATTTAATATGTGTGCATGTTTCCATAAATAAAGACACACAGTTTCAAAAATATTTGTTAATAATTCATTTCATTTAAAGATTCCATGTATTATTCATATTATATTAAATGCAGCACATTGACAGTATTTAAGAAATACTCATAAGGTATTTGCCAAATAAAAATCTATTATAAAAGATGAATTGCAAGTAACAAAGAATGAATTATTAAATCACCTGTAAACGGGGTTGCTTTATCATCAGAAATGTTTACAGAAATTGTTAACAGCCTCTTTTGCTTCACTTTGTTGTAAATAATTCGTCATGCAGCTTGTTAAACGCATGGCACTTGTTGATATTTGCATTATAACAAGTAACCAGAAAATAGCATAATCCGTATGTTGGTAATCCATGGTCTGTACATTAATCATGAAAAAGTGAAGCAAAACATTCAGCTGTGTTCATTCTGAATAAACAAATAACTATAAACTTAAAATATTCCATCAAGTTCCAATACAAATTCTAACAAGCAAATTCGTTGAATTGATATCCCCCGCCAATATGCTTCTGGATACAAAAGTGTTATATTTGACACTCAAAAAAGCATTTTTTGAAGATAAAAAGGGCCATCACTCCGTTATTAACAGATGGTGTACAATGCCATCATCCTCTTATCCATATATATATACTCATACCAAGTTTCAATGAAATCCGCTAAAGCACTTCCAAGATATGGCTCCGGACACAAAAGTGCCGGATGGACGGAAAGACGGACAACGCCAAAACAATATACGCCTATGGCGGGGGATAATTAAGATGTTTGACCAGCAACTGTGTAAACATTATAATAGCTGAAGGACAACTCTATACCAATAAGAAAACAAGAGCTGTTTGTAAAACAGGTAGCAACCTCTAGGTTAAAATCATCTCAGAGCCAAAAGTGCATAATGCTGGGTCACTTGAGCTGATATTGTGCCAAAGGTTAACAAAGTAATGTGAAGCTATTAACAAAGTCTTTCGACATGTACAACTAATGCGGTTAAAAAAGGTCATTTTTCTCAATATTAGGCAAACAGTTAACTACAAGGGGAATTTACTACTGTAGTACCAGATTACTAATATTTTTATTTGATATCAGGGCCACAATCATGTTTTTAATTGATAAAACTTCTTAACTATGGAGAACAGACAAATTTGAGAGAATTCAATGTGCAGATCAAATATAACCTTTTCACTGAGAAGAAACAATTGACTGTGGTCTATCGCCAGGCTGTGACATTTCCAAACAATATACCCGGTACCCCAACATCTTGTATGAGGGACATTATAACACAGTTTCTTAAGCACATAACCTGAACTTTGCAAAAGTAAAAAAGGATTGCATACACAGGTTTTTTTTATCTGATTTTGGGGAAAGGGCCTGGCCTTTTTTGAGGGGAAAAAAATCACGCAAAATGCCGGATTTTGGGGAAAAAATATCACGCGAAACACCAGATAATGGGGAAAATAAGGAAAGTCTCAAATAATAAATTTAACATATTTTACTGTTTTTAATTCAAATTCAAGGCAACAGATAATTTAATTATGCAATATGTTCTAGTTTCTACACTGGATCAGGTTAACTTATGTATTTAAAATTAAAAAACAAAAAAACTGAGGGGAAAGGGACGTTTTTCGGCGGGTCACAAAGGAGGAAAAAAAAACTGATACATGAGCCTTGTTCTGAGAAAACTGGGCTAAATGCATGTGCGTAGTGTCATCTCAGATTAGCCTGTGCAGTCTGCACAGGCTAATCACGGATGACACTTTCTGCCTAAACTTGATTTTTGGTAAGGAGGGACTTCCTTGAAACTAAAAATACCATAAAAGCGGAATTTGTCGTCCTGCACAGGCTAATCTGGGAAGACACTTTAAGCACATTCATTAAGCCTAGTTTTCTCAGAACGCGGATCATATTATGCCTATTAAAAATGCATGATAAATGGAGAAGTTACAGTCTGGACAAGATTCATAATGAATTCAAATTACATCTTGAACCTCTAAGTATGACCTTGCTGGGCACAAGTTTACCATAATTGGAACATAATTGGTAACTGATTTTTAAATCCCATGACAAGTAATGAAGTTACAGTTTGGACCAATCCTTTAAAGTCTATTTGTGACCTTGACCTTTGAGCTAAGAAGACGGCTGTTAAACCTGACACAACATCTCAACTAGTGATCATTCATTCAAAATTTTCATTATGAATGATGTTTTTACAGTCCAGACAGGCTGTTTTACTTCAAAATCGAACATTTCACCTGTCATGATGACCTTTGAGGTTGGGAAAGGGATGTTACACGCAACATGCTGTCTTCTCATGGTGTATAGATTTATAGGAATTTCTTATCAAGTTGCATGAGAAATGTTGAAGCTAAAGTTCAGTTCCTATATTTTATGGCCAAATTTATAACTTTGACAACCTAGTGTGACCTTGACCTTCGAGATAGAGAGATAGATTTGTACACAAAACATGCCGTCTCCTCTTGCTGGTCATTTGTGGATGTTTTTTTTTAAATCTCCGATGAAAGACAAACATGTTGAACATTGAACAAACAGAGTAACACATGTCCATACACTTGACCGTTAGGACTGTAACACAGCAAGTGGACTCCCCAAAATGGAATGTGACAAACATAAATGCTTGCTATAGAAGCATTAACAAAATCTAAGAAATTGTCTGCATTGTGAGGACTGTCATGAGGGTTAACTTGGGAATGCATTTGGTGTAGTTATGTTTGTCCTGTTCAGATGGCAACCAAAAACACTGCTTTTCCATCTCTGGTTAACATTTACAAAGTGGTGCATTATTTACAATAGATACATTTTGAAAACCTTATACATGATTTTGATTAAACAAAATGCACTTTTCAGATAAAGAATTAATGTAATACAAAAACATCAATTTTAATATAAACTAATACAACTTTTACTTGCTGGCTAAATAAATGAAAACATTTCAGGATGGATGTAATAAAACATGATTATCAGAATTATTTGATGAACAAATACAGGTTACATTCCACACACATGGATATACTAAATTCTTTTACACTCATTATGTTATTTATAGTTTTCTTTTGTGCGCTAAGTGTATTATTCTTAAAATGTATTAATTGTGAGCTTTATATTATCAACATCCTATTTCATTCCGTATCTTTAAATGTATTACAGTTTGAAATGTTTAACTATAAGTATATGATTAACATACAATTTATCTTGAATACAAGTCTAAAATGTGATTTACATTTGAAACGAATACTTTGTTGGATTAAACCTCTTTATTTTAGCTTGATTCTAAGTGCTGACTACTTATTTTAAATGCTCTCGAGTCCGTTTCCTGGTACTTGAACCAGTACTTGATGTCTATGGGGGAGATCTAAAGAACTCTCCCATAGTGGGGATCAAACCCCCTGGTTAAATATTTTGTTAAAGATGGTACCACGCAATATAATGTCATAACTAACAATTCTGTAAATGTCAACTGGTATGTACAAAAAGCGAATATTAATATACATTAGATGTAGTAATATGTATGTCAATTATATTATAAGTAATCATTAATGTGCTTTTACAAAAGCCACAAACCTTGAAATGAACTAAACTACATCTTTAACAAAACAACACTTTCTGTGCCTTAAAAGCTAAAATGTTCATTCACAATTCATAAACATAAATTATTTGTAACAAAATTCATGCAAATATTAAAGCTTTGAACCATTTGACAGAATATTATTATACATATACTATAATATACTACCTGGTAATAAAAAAAGAAAAAAAAAGAATGTTTTTCAAGGAAGTTTCTCTTTTAATCTAATGCATGTTATAGTTCTGATAACTAATTGAAGCTCCAGAAGTGTGGACTTGATAAGTTTGTGGAGCAGCCTGGGCGACATGTGTTCTTGGCACGTCAGCCATGGGCATGTATTGAGACCGCAGCATAGTCACAACACTCCCTCCATTGTAGGACGAAGCCGTAGGAACGATCTTAATGGAATCACCATCCAGGGGCGTGTCGTCAATTATCAAATCCTTGGCGGACAGATCCTCAACCTCATTCATATCTGCGTAATGTTGTGCATCAGCGTTCAGCAATATTAAATATTGGGCAGCATCCAAATGGTTAACCTGGCTGACTTCAAGCTTGGCTGCTTTGCTCCTCCTTGGCGACCTCTGCTTGACAGGCTTCCTGTCCTTGTTGCTCAGATTGATGGCCTGGTCAGAGTCAAGATCCTTCAAGGTATCGTCCGAATCCTCCTCTCCATTTTGCTTTGTCCTGCGCGTGTTCTTGCGCTCTTTCAGCTGTATGATCTGCATTCCTTCCACAGGCTTATTGGGGTCCTGATCTTTCTGGTACAGGCCTGTGAACACAGACAAGGACGTGTGACGAAAATTCGGACCAAGGTCATTCTCGTGATTCTCTGTCAGGTGCTTATGAAAATCATCACAGCTGTTTGTGCCGTAGTTGCAGAACTTACACGGATAGACGAATTTACCTTTGTGTTTCTGAGTCAGGAGGATGTGCTTGCGAATATTTTCATGAGTGTTACATGCGTATGAACAATACGGGCACTTGAACGGCTTGGAACCGATGTGGATCCTCATATGTCTCCTCAAGTGGGTCTTGTTGCCTGCCTTGTATGTACAGTACTCGCAGTGAAATTTGCGTTCTGCAGTGTGAATCTTCTTGTGCCTCCGTAAATGATACTCAGTATGGGCCGCAAACCCGCAAAAGTCACACAGGTACTTCTTGACCTCCATGTGAGTCCTCATGTGAGCATTCAGCTCTCCCTGGAAGACGAATTTCCAGTGACAACCGGGATGCTCACATTTGTACTTCCGCTCTTCGTGCCGTCTCATGTGCCTTGTCAACTGGATTTCCAAGGGAAAGTTCACCTTGCAAATGTCACAAGAATATAACGCTTCGTTCGCTTGTTCTGCCTTGTGTATAAGCATGTGTTTCATGTAATGCTCGCCACGAAAGAACTCTTTTCCACAGAATTCACACTTTCTCTCAGCGATGCCGAAATGAAACTGGAGATGACGTCTCAGGCAGTTCCCTGTTGCAAATCCTTTAGCGCACAGGTTACATTTAAACGGCCTATCCTTTGTATGCAGTCTCAGATGCGACAAAATTGCCTTCCTTTGCACATGGGCTCCGCATTCTGAACATAAAACCTTTGTGTTTGGATCTGATACCGTTGCCTCGATGTGATCCAGAAATTCCCTGTACTGCTTGTAGGTGGCGCATCTCTCACCTCTAATTTTGTCAAGGTCAGCATCCGTATGAATGTGAAGATGGTGATAAGCTGTGTGGAAATTTCTGTACTTCTCATCAGGGAAGGACTTTTTGCACACATCACATTTAAATTGTTGTTCTTTTGAGTTTTCTAGATTGCTGTCCAGACACTTCTGATGAGCCTCACTGTTGCAATGAATCCTGTAAGACTTTTCTGACAGAAAGACCAGGTCGCAATGTTCACACACCTTAATTTTTGCTGAATGGTTTTCCATATAGTGAAGTCGCAAGTCATTGTATTTAGTCACAGTAAAGTCACAATAGTCACATTTTACAAGTTTCAGCTTTTTCATTGGAGCTTGATTTGGGCTGGGTACAGGCTCTTTTTTAGGCCGCCTTTTTCGTGTTTTCACAGTTTCTACCATTCCGGTAACATCTTTATGTGTGTCCCTAACAGCTATCACATTAGCATCAGCAGCATCTTCTCTAATAGCTTTTGGGAAAGCAACTTTAACATTAATATTCCATGCAGTATTTGATTCATTAATATTTTCAGGTGTTTTAACATCCTTTGCTGTGTTGACACTCACTTGGCTTGTCTTTACTTCTAATTTAGGTGTTTGTTGACAGTTTGAATTGGACAATAAATCTTCACCTTTACTGCCCTCTGCAACTTGCTTAGAATTTGCTACTTTTTGCAGATGTTTCAGATTTTTCTCTGTGTGACGTTTAAATGAATAAACATCTGCAAAAAACACATTGCAGATTTTACATACATGTTTTTTCGCATTCATATGTTTCCTCTCCATATGAATGTTCAATGCACTTTGGCATGAGAACTTTCTGGTACACAAGGAGCAGATCGGCCGGTTCCTCACACCAATCTGTCGCTTAGTCACTCCCTCCACTGGCTTCTTGTCAGCATGCTTCAATACCACATGTCTCGTCAGCCTTTTGATGGAACGCATTTCCAATCCACAGAATTTGCACTTGCAGCCCACAAGGTTCTGTTTTAGAATGCATGCATACTTGTTTTCATGGATTTTAACCATGTGAGACTCCGTGACAAAGTGCTTCAGCATTTCTGAATTCTGGTGTGTTTTAAATGAGCACAATGTACACATCATTTCCCCAACCAAATCACTGCAGTTATTTCCATGTTCATCCCCATTAATATGCTCTTTGAAATCGTCATAAGCATTGAAATAAAAACGACATATGGCACATTGAAATGGGCTCAACCTGACAACATATTTGTGATATCTCTCCAACATCTGAAAATGCTCTCTTGGGTCGGCTAGTGCACGATTTTTATGGAACTTTGAAAGCAAATGCTTTGCCATGTAGTACCTATTGGGATATTTCTTGTCACAGATTGTGCACACAAATATAGGAACAAGTTTCTCCACGTGTTCAGGCTTTGTATCAGGCAGTTCTACTGAAATAGACTGCTCTGAATATTTGTTTTTATATTTACTATTCTCTTGCAGATTTCCATCATAAGAATCTGTATCCTCATTAGCAACCTCTTCTTCGAAATCATCTTCTTCATCACCATCATTGACATCACCGCCACTTTCATGATCAATTTCATCACTGATATCTTCATCGGCATCTTGTTCTTCAGTAACCAAACCAGGCTGTTGCTCATCTCCCCTATTGTCTGTGAGCTCAGTCCCATCAGCTGCCAGTTTAACATGAGTTGAGACTGGCTTATCATCATCATTTTTCTGCTCTTTTCTCTCCAATGCCTTAGCTTTATGTGAAGGATTTCTACAATGGTTGGAATATGCAAATCGGTTTTCAAAAGTAACATCACAAACTGTACAAGTCTTTGTTTGTTCTCTTTTTCTTGTAGCTGAGCCTGGTAACTTTGGTCTACGCTTTCTTGTCATGCCCTTGATTAGAGCTATATTTTTACCACTGCGCGATGGACCATAGCTATGACCTCCTTGCAAGATTTTAGGCATTTCACCGGGAGGCCATTTTCCACGATAATGGGGTCTGCAAGTAGAGACAGAAAAAAAATTGAAAAAAATCTTCCAACACAGAACATATTTAAACTACATGTATATACAGAGACAACAAAAAATCTTATTAATGACAGATACTTAAAAAGCGTTGCATTAAAATAATTAATGACATGGTCAAGCAAATGATAAAACAAAAGATAAGATCATATTTTTACAATTAAATGATATATTTTACCTTACATCATAAATTATAATCTTGAACAAGAAATAGTCATGTGGTTGAGTGCCACAACACAATTTTTCATTTATTTAAACTTATCTGCCAAGTTATTTAATATCCCTTGATGCATGCTCTTACAGTTTAACCAAGTTTAAGGAGAGATGGACCAACAGATTTACCATACAAAAAGATTTCTATATAGTGTTGTGTGGTTATTATTACTAGTTCTATATTACCAGTAGTTTACTAGGGATTTAGCTAAAACACAATGACAGAGGGTGTCTCTCCTTCCATTTGTAAGTCTCGTCAGTTTATGTCCCCCAGTCTATACTGGGGAACATATTGCTTTTGCCCAGTCTGTTTGTTTGTTAGTTTGTTTGTTTGCATCAAACTTTAAAATTGGCCATAACTTTTGCAATATTGAAGATAGCAACTTGATATTTGGCATGCATGTGTATCTCATGGAGCTGCATATTTTGAGTGGTGAAAGGTCAAGGCAATCCTTCAAGGTCAAAGGTCAAATATATGGGGGGGGGGGGGACATAGTGTTTCACAAACACATCTTGTTAAAATATGTTACCCACCTTCCATTTGCATGTCCCACACTTAAACAAGAGGGCCAAGATGGCCCTAGTTCGCTCACCTGAGAGGAGTCGGTTCATTCAATCTTTACCAAATTTCAAACTTGACCTAGATATTGTCCAGACAAACATCCTGGTCAAGTTTCATCATTATTTCATCTGCGAGTCATGATCAATGTACATATGAAGTTTCATGATCCTAGGCGTAAGCATTCTTGAGTTATCATCTGGAAACCATTTTTCTAAGTTGAGTCACCGTGACCTTGACAGCCATTGTGTTAATACGTTTTTTGGCACTGTGACCTTGACCTTTGACCTAGTGACCTGATAATCAATAGGGGTCATCTGCGAGTCATGATCAATATACCTATGAAGTTTCATGAACTTAGGCATAAGCCTTCTTGAGTTATCATCCAGAAACCATTTTACTATTTCAGGTCACCATGACCTTGACCTTTGACCTAGTGACCTGAAAATCAATAGGGGTCATCTGCGAATCATGATCATTGTACCTATGAAGTTTCATGATCCTAGGCATAAGCATTCTTGAGTTATCATCCAGAAACCATTTTACTATTTCAGGTCACCGTGACCTTGACCTTTGACCTAGTGACCTGAAAATCAATAGGGGTCAGCTACGAGTCATGATCAATGTATCTATGAAGTTTCGTGATCCTAGGCAAAAGCGTTCTTGAGTTATCATCTGGAAACCATTTTACTGCTTTGGGTCACCGTGACCTTTACCTTTGACCTAGTGACCTGAAAATCAATAGGTGTCATCTACGAGTTATGATCAATGTACCTATGAAGTTTCAGGATCCTAGGCCTAAGGGTTCTTGAGTTATCAACCGGAAACCATTTTACTATTTCGGATCATCGTGACCTTGACCTTTGACCTAGTGACCTGAAAATCAATAGGAGTCATCTGCGAGTCATGATCAATGTATCTATGAAGTTTCATGATCCTTTGCATAAGCGCTCTTGAGTTATCATCCGGAAACCATCTGGTGGACAGACGGACCAACATGAGCAAAACAATATACCCCCTCTTCTTCGAAAGGGGAGGGGGGGGGGGGGGGGGGGAAGGGCGGGGGCGCATAATGAGAAAACTGCCCCCCTCCCAGCAGCCATGTTATTCAACTGACCTGAACCATTTTTGAACTCAACTCTCGTATCAAGGAAACAAATATTCAGAGCAAATTTCATGAAAATTGGGCCAAAAATGTGACTTCTACTGTGTCCACGTTTTCACTATATACATATAGAGAAAAATGCCCCGCCCACTGGCGGCCATGTTTTCTCACCGATCCCGACCATTTTCAAACTCGTCCGAGATATCAATTAAACCAATGTTTTGACCAACTTTCATGATGATTGAGCTAAAATTGTGACTTCCGGAGTGTTTACAAGGTTTCTCTATAGCCAAATAGGGAAAACTGCCACTATATACATATAGAGAAAAATGCCCCGCCCACTGGCGGCCATGTTTTTTCACCGATCGCGACCATTTCCGAACTCGTCCGAGACATCAATTGAACCAATGTTTTGACAAACTTTCATGATGATTGGGCAAAAGTTGTGACTTCTAGAGTGTTTACAAGATTTCTCTATAGCCAAATAAGGAAAACTGCCCCGCCCACTGGCGACCATGTTTTTCAACAGATCAGAACCACTTTTGAACTCACCCAAGATATCATTAAGACAAACATTTTGACAAAGTAACATGAAGATTGGGCATGAAATGTGACTTCTACAATGTTTACAAGGTTTTTCTTTTTTTGACCTAGTGACCTAGTTTTTGACCCGGCACAACCCAGTTTCGAACTTGGCCGAGATTTCATTGGGACAAAGCTTCTGACCAAGTTTTATGAAGATGGGACAAGAAATGTGGCCTCTAGAGTGTTTACGAGCAAATGTTAACGGACGGACGGACAAAGACCGGCCACAAAAGCTCACCTGAGCAATCAGGTGAGCTAAAAATCTGTCTCACTCTTTTTGTCACTCGTGTCAATGCTATATGGATGCTTAAATATACGTACTTAGTTAACAGCACAATTAAGTCACTTACAATAAACCAAGTATACCATCCAATGATTTTCAGTGCCCCCTGACATATTTTTAGTCTACCCAAGTCCCAGTTTACTTAAGATAATGCGGGGGTGATTGTGCTAGAAAGCAAAGCAATGGAATGTACCAGACGTTTACATCCGTGCAATTATCAAACACTTATATCCCACCTGTTTTTGGCAGCAGCTGCAGGTTTGTTCCCAGGTTCCCACTTCCCCCCAGTGTGTGATCTAGGTGGTCTACAGTCATCTCCAGAATCAGTTAGGCTGTCAAAGGACATATCTTCATCAAAGTTTAATTCCATGTCTTCTTCATCACTGCTGAAAGTCAGGTTATTCAAGATATGTGATATGGGGAATTGGTTATAGTTATTACCCCTCCCAGTCTTTCGTTCGCTTTTACTCATTAGTTCTAACGACTGAAAGAAATCATCAACAACTTCCTTATCGTCATCACATTTCCTGTTCATCGAACCTTCCGATTCATATGGAAAGGAATCAACAAAGGTACCAATATTCAATCTTTTGCCTTTTCCACCATCAAAGTCACTTGGGCGTAATGAATTGATCTCCACAGCACTTAAAAGGCCATGGTCTTCTGTCACTTCCCTCAGTTCATCTTTCTCTTCATCTTTAGAACTACCAGAAGCAAGCCCCGATGTAGTAAATATTGGGCTCAGACTGCTCAATGACAGTGACATTGAAGCTGTGGTGTACACAGAAAGGTTAAGGTCGCCATCTTTTTGTCTAGCAAGCGTATTTGTAGGAACAATTTTCATGAAATCATCATTCCCAATTGGAAACTGTCGTGCACTCACATCAGAGCTCTCTGCGGGGATATTGGTTGACAAGAAAGTGTTTCCAGGATAAGCAAACATCTCTGCATCTGAATACCCGACAGATTGTGTTGTGTTGTGTGCAAAGGACTGGTCTATGTAGTAATTCTGATTGTTTCCCTCCAAGGTTTCATTGCTGTCTGAAGAACATGTATTTTCTGTCTTCTGAGAGAACATATCATCGTGAGACTCTCTAGCTAGCTCTGACTTGATGTTCTTCTTAGAGCACTCATTTTTCTTGTGATTAACATAGTTCATGAGTCCACGGATGGACTTCTTACAGACCAAACAGACATGTAGATCCTCTTCCTCCTCCTCCATTATAACTGCTCCTGTAACAGAGATCAATGAACTATACTCTGTAGTCTATGGAATCAATTTGACTGGCGCTCTTCAAAAATGAAACTTAATGCATGTGCCAGAGTAGGCTATGGAGCCTGTAGTCTGTCTACACTGAATGTTTTATAAATACAATTATGTGCATCACTTTTAAAACAATCTAGTTATGAAGATCTTGAATCATCAACATTTTCTATATGCTTTAGCATCTAGTTTCTGTCAGTTACCTGATAATTATCATTGCTTAAATATTTGAAATAGACCAGTTTCACAATACTACCGCTGTTTTTAGATATCATGTGACGCGTAGAATTTCAGAAACGAGGCTAAACATGTAACTTTCTTTGGCAGAGAATATTGATGATCATAATATAAAAGTTGATTGTTATTATTTATATCTATAATCGGGGATTTTTATTACCACTGGCATTGTTTACAATTACGTCAAACATATGCATACAGGCATCTAGCTGTTTAGTCAATAAATTGAGAAGTAATAGGAATTATTATAATATTAACATTCTTACACCTAAAAAATAATTCGACATTATATTTAGTACCATTAGTGTATATTTATAAATTTTATTTCATATTCATAAAAATACGAGGTACCCATTAACATCAGAGTAAAGGTGGTCTGAAGAATAAAAACAATGATAATTTCCCAAAACAAAGATATATATAAGCCATATAATAAATTACATATAGTATTATATTACACTAATTCTCAACGGTATGGGTGTGTCGTTTTTTTAACATTTTCATGGACAATCGAAAGTGTAAGAGGTGTGTTGAATCAACCATAAGACAAAGCACAATAAAAGGCTCAGAACATGACACTATTATAATGCAGTGCTTTCCACATGAATTTTTTTCAGGCACCCCGGGGCTGACAGGGGTGGCTTCGGGAGCGTGTCACCTTCCGACGTTGATTTTTTTTTCATTTAACGTGTCATTGACGTTATACATGTAACTCTAACAAAACCAGTGTCAAAAAACGAAATTTGGTGCACTATGACTCTTTAAGAAACCCCTCTCGCTATAAAGTCATTTATAAACATATATTGTTTTAATTGTTTTATAACTCTCCGGCAAAGATCCCGACTCGAACGATTCCTAAATACATCCGTATCAACCCGACTATTACTGCATACTTACTACTTTGCAAGTTTCTATTCATTACCCAATAATCCCGTTTATTCCATTTTAAAAACACTTTCTGGTAAATATTGACTATGAAAGTGCGCAATAATTTTTAGTAACACAAACGTCATAAAATAAATTTCGGCATACGTGACTATTTATAGATTTGATGAAATATTGCCAATAAACATGCGTAAATCCCCTGATGTGATGTGTGTTTGTTTATAAATACAACACTCAATACACCCATGCTTTCCATGCAAATGACGTGACGTTGTACATGCTGCATAATTTTCGCGCCCTTTTTATTAAGACAAAGGGTCAACACGAAATATATTGACACTGCTAATTTGAAGCACGAATAAAATTTTGTTAACGTCGCGTTAACATTTACATGCAGAAGTGTGTGTTCGGATTACAAACGCATTAACATCGCCATTCAGGAGGGGTTTCGTATTACAAATTTAATTATACTCATTTGATATTTTAACAAAACATTAACAGTTGCGTAATGAATTCAAGAATCATTTGTTTAAACTCTTTACGATTCGAATAAATGTTTTTGACAGTATTATGCATGAAATGCACGATTTCCATGAGGATTACAGCTGGTTGCCATCATCAGTCTTCTAAGTAACTGGCCAAGATTTCTGTGGCAATTACATGTACGTCACGAGTCGTCTGCATGATTTAACTGCATGTATTGCCAGTCTACGAGTGCTGTCATACAAAGTGTGCGCTCTCATTGGCCAATATTGATTTTCCAATACAACGACGCTCCGTCTGTAGGCGGGCTTTAATTGGGTAAAGCGACAATAGATGGTAAATCGGCTTTCAAAATCTTCGGCGAAGTTGATATCGCTTTGATCTTAAGAATGGCTAGCTGCAGTAACTGACAAATAGACAATCCCAGAGTCGATAAATTGACCGCCGCCATATTGGCTTTCACGTGACCCGCTGATCCTGACGATACTGAAGAATACAGCGTAATCATAGTGTACACCCGCTTTATTCCAATAAACAGTACTTTATGACTTCGCACAGTAGGATTGAAAACAAAAATTGAAACATGAAACCATGTGTCATATGTACACATCGTTAATCAATACAAGTTAAACTAGAAATGGCGCGGCAGAGGCCGAAGCGTATCCCCACGCCGCATGTTTGACCCAGGGGCGCCCCAAGGTTGGTAATGGGGCCATGCATAGTTGAGATTGACGGTATTGTCATAAGAGAAGTTCAGTATCAATTAGAAGTGAATCGGTGTAGAAATGAAGAAATTATAGTAAAAGGCAATTTTGTGTTGGTGTGGCCTATTTAGGCGGGGCGCCCCAGGGTTGTTAATTGGGGCCATGCATAGTTGAGATTGACCGTATTGTCATAAGAGAAGTTCAGTATCAATTAGAAGTGAATCGGTGTAGAAATGAAGAAGTTATAGTAAAAGGCAATTTTGGTGGGTGTGGCCTATGTGGGTGGGGGCGCCTCAGGGTTGGTAATTGGGCCATGCATAGTTGAGATTGACTGTATTGTCATGCATAGTTGAGCGTGACCGTATTGTCATAAGAGAATTTCAGTATCAATTTGAAGTGAATCGGTGTAGAAATGAAAGAAATTATAGTAAAAGGCAATTTTGGGTGGGTGTGGTCTATGTGGGCCAGCGATTTTTTTTGTCATATTGGGAAAAGTACCTGTACCGGTCCAATTGCGAAAAATTGAGTAGTGAAATCCCTCAAAATTGGAAAATATTGAGTAGTAAAAAACCTTGAAATTGGAAAAAATGCGTCGTGAAATCTTCAAATTTGGAAATTAGTGTATTTGATTTTTGGCTAAGAAATACCTTAAAATAGAGAATAACTGATGTCGAGTTGTTTATATTATATTTACTAAGGTTCTAGCTATAGAGCTGCATAAGTAAATAAATTAAAGTTCATTAAAAAAAAAAAACAACCTTTATTTGGGAAATACTGTGAAATCATTTATTTTTTTCGCCAGCACTAAATTTCGTCATTTTTATAAAAATGACGTTTTCGTCAGCACTTAAATTCGCCAATTCCTGACTTTGAAAAAAATGCTTCAGTCAACAATATCCGATTCGTTGTCCGAATATATCGCGGTTGCGAACATTCGTAGTGGGGAAAGAGGGAGGACACTTGAGAGTCACTTGCAGGAAGTGGGGCCTGTTTGTCACATATCAATATACTAGTCTTTTGTTATCAGGTGATCAGTAATTTGCCCCCATTAGTGTATCATTATTATGATTAGCGGATTAGTGGGACCGAATAACCGTTAACGAGTGTTTGAAACAGTGAAGACAGTTGCCAATTGGTCCTATTCATTTATTATCATGGCCAAACTTATAACAATCTTACCTTTATCGGCGCAAATTAGAGAAGGTGCGACGATTATTGGTTAAAATTAGTGTTAGCAAACAGTTAGGTCAGTTTTCAATAAAGTTTCAAGAGGTTTTGCATCGTAAATATTTGATCACTTTTAAGTACAATAATTTTCGGAAGTATAAAATTAACAGTGCAATATTGGACAGCGGTTTCATAGGGCAAAGTTCAGATTTAATTGTTACAACCAATGGATGAGTGAGTTTAAATTAGATTAAATGCAATAGGATACAAAGCAATGTTTTATTGCGTCATACTCAGTCATTCAAAACACGTGCTTTCCGAGGATTTCCTGGAAATCGCGCAAAAATAAAAGTGAATTTTTGAAAACATTTTCCCTACATTTGGATGGAACTAATCGTCATGATTGCTAATTCTATCTTTACCTGTTTTCAATTGCTACAAGTAACAATTATTTGAAACATGTATGGTAAAACTTGTAAAAGATGTCAATGATTAAAAAAGATCGATAGCCCATATTTAACGAAGCACAAACATTTTTTACACCTGTATTGTAGTTTAACGCAAACAACCAAACACAAATCAAAATGTTCTGTATTTATTTGAAATCAATGCAGAGAATGTATACGGTAAGTATATACATAACCATCTTTTAATTTTGTTTATTGTCTTTGATCCGGATCTAATCCGGTGCGTGGAGGCTGTATAATCTTCTGCAACAACCACTGAAAAAACACAATACACACAATGGGTAATAAAGTTGTTAACAATTAGCGCTTATCATTACAATTCTACCTAAACGAAGTCAACGCAGTCGATACAGCTGTACTGCTTTCGCGTTTTAGAGCAAAGTCACGTGTCAGTTAAGTACACTGTGTAATCTACACCCCTTTTGTGTCAAAACCGGATTTATCTTGATTACGCAACAGACGGAGTATTATAATGCGTGGATTACGTGCATTTTAGTGCCTCATGCCTTTGGTAATTCAGTCTCACATTTGTTCAAATATGGGAAATAATTGTTCGTTAGGATCGTTGAATTCCGTCAATTGGTCGACTGACGAAATATACGAAAATTAATGCCAGACAATATTAATGGTTTCAGTGATTTTTTTTGCCAGAAATTACAGCTGATATTCGGCTGCTTCCCAATTGCAAAAACTGACGTTTTTTCCCAAAATTTGATTAAAATTTCCCAAAAAAGACAAAATTTTCCCAATAAAACCAATAAGATTACTATGTAATTTAGCAATAATTTCGAACGAGTGCCGATCGAGTTGCCGAGGCGTCGCCGAACAACAACTGACATACATATTTTTCGCGAATTTAGCCGAATACGATTTTACGTTGCTATCCACATCTCTCTCTATATTGCGGAGGATACCGACGATAGTCGATGTATCCCGATTGTAAACGCCTGTTTTACACACGCCCAAGATGGCGGCAAGCAGACGACAATTTTGCGATGCGCGGCGAAAATGATAAATAACATTCAAATTAACAACGGATTGTTGTATTATTAGAACATTACAATACTCACGTGATCAACCACGTGTTAAGGATTCCCGCTTTATCCCGCTCCGGTGATAAGCCCTGCGCATTAGCTATCTAGTAGCGCAACTGTATAGACGCTCATATGCTACTGTAAATATGTAACAATAAAATCGTAGAATAGAAGCTCGTGTATCTTGTGATATTGCCTTCACATTAGTGTTGACACTCACATAATAAATACACAATATACAACATGGTGTCAGAATAACGGACTTAACGTTCACATAAACTGATATCAACTGGATTTCGTTCACGACGCGCGGGATACTAAACAGTGACAATGAATATGTCAGGAATTACACCGCCCAGCATGGACTGGGAGAGTTCAAATCTACCTGAAGCATGGGAAAAGTTCAAGCGTCACACCGAACTTGTGTTCAAAGGACCATTAAAGGACAAAAAAGAAGAAGAAAGAATCGCCTACGTTCTTCTATGGATTGGCGACAAAGGGCGAGACGTATATCAAACTTGGCAGCTCTTTGACGAGGAAAACAAAAGTCTAGAGGCACACTACAAGAGATTTCAAACGTATGTGCAGCCGAAACTCAACTCTGTCTTCGCCAGATTTCGTTTTTACAATGAAGTCCAAGGGGCAGACTCAATCGACAAGTTCATCACCCGACTCCGCCTTACAGCGCAAGATTGTAAATTTAAAGACAATGGCATCCAAGACGAGATGATACGGGACAGACTAGTGATCGGTACCAACAACACACGAATTCGTGAAAAACTGATCAACGAGGGTGACAAATTGACTCTCGATAAGGCAATTCAGATTGCTCAAAGTTTCGAATACTGTCAACATCAAATGGCATCAATGAACATTGTTTCCAATCAAACCGGTGCAACGTCAATGACGGCAACACCAGTGGACGCTATCGCCTCCAAGCGGAAATTAGGACCGAAACGACGCCAGGCAACGCACAAGCAGTACCCACAACAACAACAACAGCAACACCATAGACAGCAACCCTGTGACAACTGCGGCAACAACCATGGGCCAAACAAACAATCCTGTCCTGCCTTCGGAAAGAAGTGCAGAAAGTGCCACAAACTCAACCATTTTGCCTTTAAGTGTAGACAACAATGGAGTGCGCACAAGTCAGTGCATGACATTGACAATAGTGTTATGGAAGGTGCCTGTGGACACAGTGACTGTGGTTCCGGCGACACCTTAGAGTACTTCGTTGACGTGGTAAGTGCACATTCTTCACAATCTCCAGACCGTGCATTTGTACAAATTTCAATTGGGCAAAATATGACTCCGGTCAATTTCAAAATTGATACAGGAAGTGAGTGCAATATAATCCCTCACGATACATTTCGCAATCTTAAGCTGAGCAGCCCATTGGAACCCCCCGACAGTAAACTCACCTCATACTCAGGTGACCTAATTAAGGTTATAGTAAAGTACGTCTCCCCTG
Organism: Dreissena polymorpha; assembly: GCF_020536995.1. Taxonomy (NCBI): domain Eukaryota; kingdom Metazoa; phylum Mollusca; class Bivalvia; order Myida; family Dreissenidae; genus Dreissena; species Dreissena polymorpha. The sequence continues at coordinate 62,280,284 of NC_068363.1, forward strand.
GCCCACTTATCAGACAAATAGACGCATTATTCTATGTAGTCGGAACAAAGCCCCTCCACTACTTGGCCTCAAATCATCACTTGATCTAAAATGATCAAATTGACATATTCAGTTGAAAACTCCCCAAAAGAGCAGACGCCTCTTACCAAGGACACTGTGATGTCGAATTCAATTCAAAACCCTATTCAGCGGTGTAGGGGAAATCCCAGGTTATGCCAAATGCATTTGAAAGAAAATGCAGTCCCCGTCGTGAACCCCCCGCGCAAAGTCCAGCAGAAGCCTTAAATCTAGGTTTAAGGCTGAGCTTGATCGAATGGTTTCCGATGGAATCATCACAAAGGTCACCGAAACAACCGCGTGGGTTAACAGTACAGTTCTTATAGAGAAACCTAAGACAGGCAAACTCAGGGTATGCATAGACCCAAAAGCTTTGAATGACGCTATTTGCAGGCCCCATTACCCAATGCCGACGTTAGAAGACGTTACGAATGACTTATCCGGAGCTACGCACTTTAGCATCCTTGATATCACACATGCCTATTGGAGTGTGAAACTTGACACGAGTCGTCCCTACTGACGTGTTTTTCGACACCGTTCGAAGGTACCGCTACCTACGACTACCGTTCGGAATTAGTCTCGGGTGACATTTTCATGCAGAAATGCAATGAAATTTATGAAAATTCACCAGGAGTCCATTGTATTGTCGACGACATTCTTATAAGTGGCAGGTCAAGGGCGGAGCATGATCAAAACTTGCGCAACGCGCTCAAACTAGCTCAAAACAAGGGTGTCCGTTTTAACCCGGACAAATGTATTATAGGTGCGACTGAAGTGCCATTCTTTGGTCATGTTGTTTCAAGTCAAGGTCTGAAACCCGACAGTAGCAAACAAAACGCAATTACGGATCTTAAAGCCCCCAAACTCGAGCCGAGTTAGAGACTTTTCTAGGCATGGTCAACTACCTGGCAAAATTTGCGCCAAATCTCGCAGAGATTACAGCTCCCCTTAGGAGCTCTTGCAAAAGGAGTAGAATTCCTCTGGGATGACCATCATCGCGCGCTTTCGAAAAAGTCAAGGCCGTGATTACGAATGCACCAGTTCTAGATAACTTTGACCCCAAGGAGCCCTTGGTGCTTGAATGCAACGCCTCTCAAAATGGGTTAGGTTGCTCCCTGTGGCAGAAAGGTAGGCCAATTGCGTATGCTTCAAAAAGCTTGACCGCAAGTGAGAAGCTGTATGCAAACATTGAACGCGAACTACTTGCAATTGTGTTTGGTTGCAAGCGATTCCACCAACTGACGTACGGACGACACGTGACTGTTCACAGTGATCCAGGGCTCGAATTTAACTTTTTTTTTCTACTTGCAAAACATTGCGAGCAGCTTTCATACCAACTCGCAAAATCAAAACATTCTCGAAAATTTTGCTGAAAACATAATTTAACGTTTTTGTTTTTTTTA